>NW_025766599.1:0-31153 GCF_003918875.1 Haliotis rubra
TACTTGATGTATCACTCGTGGGAGGAACCTACTGTTGATTAAAGCTGGGTATACTTGATGTCATCACTCGTAAAGGGGGAACCTACTGTTGATTAAAGCTGGGTATACTTGATGTATCACTCGTGGGAGGAACTACTGTTGATTAAAGCTGGGTATACTTGATGTATCACTCGTGGGAGGAACTACTGTTGATTAAAGCTGGGTATACTTGATGTATCACTCGTGGGAGGAACTACTGTTGATTAAAGCTGGGTATACTTGATGTATCACTCGTGGGGAACCTACTGTTGATTAAAGCTGGGTATACTTGATGTATCACTCGTGGAGGAACTACTGTTGATTAAAGCTGGGTATACTTGATGTATCACTCGTGGGGGAACCTACTGTTGATTAAAGCTGGGTATACTTGATGTATCACTCGTGGGAGGAACTACTGTTGATTAAAGCTGGGTATACTTGATGTATCACTCGTGGGGGAACCTACTGTTGATTAAAGCTGGGTATACTTGATGATGTATCACTCTGTGGGGAACTACTGTTGATTAAAGCTGGGTATACTTGATGTATCACTCGTGGGAGGAACTACTGTTGATTAAAGCTGGGTATACTTGATGTATCACTCGTGGGGGAACCTACTGTTGATTAAAGCTGGGTATACTTGATGTATCACTCGTGGGGAACCTACTGTTGATTAAAGCTGGGTATACTTGATGTATCACTCGTGGGAGGAACTACTGTTGATTAAAGCTGGGTATACTTGATGTATCACTCGTGGGGGGAACCTACTGTTGATTAAAGCTGGGTATACTTGATGTATCACTCGTGGGAGGAACTACTGTTGATTAAAGCTGGGTATACTTGATGTATCACTCGTGGGGGAACCTACTGTTGATTAAAGCTGGGTATACTTGATGTATCACTCGTGGGAGGAACTACTGTTGATTAAAGCTGGGTATACTTGATGTATCACTCGTGGGGAACTACTGTTGATTAAAGCTGGGTATACTTGACCTGGGGAACCTACTGTTGATTAAAGCTGGGGTATTGATGTATCACTCGTGGGGAACCTACTGTTGATTAAAGCTGGGTGTACTTGATGTATCACTCGTGGAGGAACCTACTGTTGATTAAAGCTGGGTATACTTGATGTATCACTCGTGGGAGGAACCTACTGTTGATTAAAGCTGGGTATACTTGATGTATCACTCGTGGGAGGAACTACTGTTGATTAAAGCTGGGTATACTTGATGTATCACTCGTGGGGGAACCTACTGTTGATTAAAGCTGGGTATACTTGATGTATCACTCGTGGGAGGAACTACTGTTGATTAAAGCTGGGTATACTTGATGTATCACTCGTGGGGGAACCTACTGTTGATTAAAGCTGGGTATACTTGATGTATCACTCGTGGGAGGAACTACTGTTGATTAAAGCTGGGTATACTTGATGTATCACTCGTGGGGAACCTACTGTTGATTAAAGCTGGGTATACTTGATGTATCACTCGTGGGAGGAACTACTGTTGATTAAAGCTGGGTATACTTGATGTATCACTCGTGTGGGGAACTACTGTTGATTAAAGCTGGGTATACTTGATGTATCACTCGTGGGAGGAACTACTGTTGATTAAAGCTGGGTATACTTGATGTATCACTCGTGGGAGGAACTACTGTTGATTAAAGCTGGGTATACTTGATGTATCACTCGTGGGGGGAACCTACTGTTGATTAAAGCTGGGTGTACTTGATGCATCACTCGTGAGGGGACCCTACTGTGGATTAAAGCTGGGTATACTTGATGCATCACTCGTGGGAGGAACTACTGCAGATTAAAGCTGGGTATACTTGATGCATCACTCGTGGGGGAAACCTACTGTTGATTAAAGCTGGGTATACTTGATGTATCACTGGTGGGAGGAACTACTATAGATTAAGCTGGGTATACTTGATGCATCACTTGTGGGGGGAACCTACTGTTGATTAAAGCTGGGTATACTTGATGTATCACTCGTGGGATTTACTACTGTTGATTAAAGCTGGGTGTACTTGATGTAACACCCGTGGGAGGAACCTACTGTTGATTAAAGCTGGGTGTACTTGATGTAACACTCGTGGGAGGAACTACTGTTGATTAAAGCTGGGTATACTTGATGTATCACTCGTGGGGAACCTACTGTTGATTAAAGCTGGGTATACTTGATGTATCACTCGTGGGAGGAACTACTGTTGATTAAAGCTGGGTATACTTGATGTATCACTCGTGGGGGAACCTACTGTTGATTAAAGCTGGGTATACTTGATGTATCACTCGTGGGAGGAACTACTGTTGATTAAAGCTGGGTATACTTGATGTATCACTCGTGGGGGAACCTACTGTTGATTAAAGCTGGGTATACTTGATGTATCACTCGTGGAGGAACTACTGTTGATTAAAGCTGGGTATACTTGATGTATCACTCGTGGGGAACCTACTGTTGATTAAAGCTGGGTATACTTGATGTATCACTCGTGGGAGGAACTACTGTTGATTAAAGCTGGGTATACTTGATGTATCACTCGTGGGGGAACCTACTGTTGATTAAAGCTGGGTATACTTGATGTATCACTCGTGGGAGGAACTACTGTTGATTAAAGCTGGGTATACTTGATGTATCACTCGTGGGGAACCTACTGTTGATTAAAGCTGGGTATACTTGATGTATCACTCGTGGGAGGAACTACTGTTGATTAAAGCTGGGTATACTTGATGTATCACTCGTGGGTATACTTGATGGGGAACCTACTGTTGATTAAAGCTGGGTATACTTGATGTATCACTCGTGGGAGGAACTACTGTTGATTAAAGCTGGGTATACTTGATGTATCACTCGTGGGGGAACCTACTGTTGATTAAAGCTGGCATACTTGATGTATCACTCGTGGGAGGAACTACTGTTGATTAAAGCTGGGTATACTTGATGTATCACTCGTGGGGAACCTACTGTTGATTAAAGCTGGGATACTTGATGTATCACTCGTGGGAGGAACTACTGTTGATTAAAGCTGGGTATACTTGATGTATCACTCGTGGGGAACCTACTGTTGATTAAAGCTGGGTATACTTGATGTATCACTCGTGGAGGAACTACTGTTGATTAAAGCTGGGTATACTTGATGTATCACTCGTGGGGAACCTACTGTTGATTAAAATACTGATGTATACTTGATGTATCACTCGTGGGAACTACTGTTGATTAAACTCACTCACTCGTGGGAGGAACTACTGTTGATTAAAGCTGGGTATACTTGATGTATCATCTACTGTTGATTAAAGCTGGGTATACTTGAACCGTGGGGAACTACTGTTGATTAAAGCTGGGTATACTTGATGTATCACTCGTGGGGGAACTACTGTTGATTAAAGCTGGGTATACTTGATGTATCACTCGTGGGGAACCTACTGTTGATTAAAGCTGGGTATACTTGATGTATCACTCGTGGGAGGAACTACTGTTGATTAAAGCTGGGTATACTTGATGTATCACTCGTGGGGAACCTACTGTTGATTAAAGCTGGGTATACTTGATGTATCACTCGTGGAGGAACTACTGTTGATTAAAGCTGGGTATACTTGATGTATCACTCGTGGGGGGAACCTACTGTTGATTAAAGCTGGGTATACTTGATGTATCACTCGTGGGAGGAACTACTGTTGATTAAAGCTGGGTATACTTGATGTATCACTCGTGTGGGGACCTACTGTTGATTAAAGCTGGGTATACTTGATGTATCACTCGTGGGAGGAACTACTATTGATTCAAGCTGGGTATACCTGAATCACTCGTGGGAGGAACTCCTGTTCATTAAAGCTGGGTATACTTGATGTATCACTCGTGGGGGGAACCTACTGTTGATTAAAGCTGGGTATACTTGATGCATCACTCGTGGGGGACCCTACTGTTGATTAAAGCTGGGTATACTTGATGCATCACTCGTGGGAGGAACTACTGTTGATTAAAGCTGGGTATACTTGATGCATCACTCGTGGGGAAACCTACTGTTGATTAAAGCTGGGTATACTTGATGTATCACTGGTGGGAGGAACTACTATAGATTAAGCTGGGTATACTTGATGCATCACTTGTGGGGGGAACCTACTGTTGATTAAAGCTGGGTATACTTGATGTATCACTCGTGGGATTTACTACTGTTGATTAAAGCTGGGTGTACTTGATGTAACACCCGTGGGAGGAACCTACTGTTGATTAAAGCTGGGTGTACTTGATGTAACACTCGTGGGAGGAACTACTGTTGATTAAAGCTGGGTATACTTGATGTATCACTCGTGTGGGGAACCTCCTGTTGATTAAAGCTGGGTATACTTGATGTATCACTCGTCGGAGGAACTACTGTTGATTAAAGCTGGGTATACTTGATGCATCACTCGTGGGGGAAACCTACTGTTGATTAAAGCTGGGTATACTTGATGTATCACTCGTGGGAGGAACTACTGTTGATTAAAGCTGGGTATACTTGATGTATCACTCGTGTGGGGAACCTACTGTTGATTAAAGCTGGGTATACTTGATGTATCACTCGTCGGAGGAACTACTGTTGATTAAAGCTGGGTATACTTGATGTATCACTCGTGGGGAACCTACTGTTGATTAAAGCTGGGTATACTTGATGTATCACTCGTGGGAGGAACTACTGTTGATTAAAGCTGGGTATACTTGATGTATCACTCGTGGGGAACCTACTGTTGATTAAAGCTGGGTATACTTGATGTATCACTCGTGGGAGGAACCTACTGTTGATTAAAGCTGGGTATACTTGATGTATCACTCGTGGGGGAACCTACTGTTGATTAAAGCTGGGTATACTTGATGTATCACTCGTGGGAGGAACTACTGTTGATTAAAGCTGGGTATACTTGATGTATCACTCGTGGGGGAACTACTGTTGATTAAAGCTGGGTATACTTGATGTATCACTCGTGGGGAACCTACTGTTGATTAAAGCTGGGTATACTTGATGTATCACTCGTGGGGGAACCTACTGTTGATTAAAGCTGGGTATACTTGATGTATCACTCGTGGAGGAACTACTGTTGATTAAAGCTGGGTATACTTGATGTATCACTCGTGGGGGGAACCTACTGTTGATTAAAGCTGGGTATACTTGATGTATCACTCGTGGGAGGAACTACTGTTGATTAAAGCTGGGTATACTTGATGTATCACTCGTGGGGAACCTACTGTTGATTAAAGCTGGGTATACTTGATGTATCACTCGTGGGGGGAACTACTGTTGATTAAAGCTGGGTGTACTTGATGTATCACTCGTGGGAGGAACCTACTGTTGATTAAAGCTGGGTATACTTGATGTATCATGTATCACTCGTGGGGGGAACTACTGTTGATTAAAGCTGGGTATACTTGATGTATCACTCGTGGGGGAACCTACTGTTGATTAAAGCTGGGTATACTTGATGTATCACTCGTGGAGGAACTACTGTTGATTAAAGCTGGGTATACTTGATGTATCACTCGTGGGGAACCTACTGTTGATTAAAGCTGGGTATACTTGATGTATCACTCGTGGGAGGAACTACTGTTGATTAAAGCTGGGTATACTTGATGTATCACTCGTGGGGAACCTACTGTTGATTAAAGCTGGGTATACTTGATGTATCACTCGTGGGAGGAACTACTGTTGATTAAAGCTGGGTATACTTGATGTATCACTCGTGGGGAACCTACTGTTGATTAAAGCTGGGTATACTTGATGTATCACTCGTGGGAGGAACTACTGTTGATTAAAGCTGGGTATACTTGATGTATCACTCGTGGGAGGAACTACTGTTGATTAAAGCTGGGTATACTTGATGTATCACTCGTGGGGAACCTACTGTTGATTAAAGCTGGGTATACTTGATGTATCACTCGTATCACTCGGGAACCTACTGTTGATTAAAGCTGGGTATACTTGATGTATCACTCGTGGGAGGAACTACTGTTGATTAAAGCTGGGTATACTTGATGTATCACTCGTGGGGGGAACCTACTGTTGATTAAAGCTGGGTATACTTGATGTATCACTCGTGGGGAAACTACTGTTGATTAAAGCTGGGTATACTTGATGTATCACTCGTGGGAGGAACTACTGTTGATTAAAGCTGGGTATACTTGATGTATCACTCGTGGGGGAACCTACTGTTGATTAAAGCTGGGTATACTTGATGTATCACTCGTGGGAGGAACTACTGTTGATTAAAGCTGGGTATACTTGATGTATCACTCGTGGGAGGAACCTACTGTTGATTAAAGCTGGGTATACTTGATGTATCACTCGTGGGAGGAACTACTGTTGATTAAAGCTGGGTATACTTGATGTATCACTCGTGTGGGGAACCTACTGTTGATTAAAGCTGGGTATACTTGATGTATCACTCGTGGAGGAACTACTGTTGATTAAAGCTGGGTATACTTGATGTATCACTCGTTGGGGGAACCTACTGTTGATTAAAGCTGGGTATACTTGATGTATCACTCGTGGGAGGAACTACTGTTGATTAAAGCTGGTATACTTGATGTATCACTCGTGGGAGGAACTACTGTTGATTAAAGCTGGGTATACTTGATGTATCACTCGTGGGAGGAACTACTGTTGATTAAAGCTGGGTATACTTGATGTATCACTCGTGGGGAACCTACTGTTGATTAAAGCTGGGTATACTTGATGTATCACTCGTGGGGGAACCTACTGTTGATTAAAGCTGGGTATACTTGATGTATCACTCGTGGGAGGAACTACTGTTGATTAAAGCTGGGTATACTTGATGTATCACTCGTGGAGGAACCTACTGTTGATTAAAGCTGGGTATACTTGATGTATCACTCGTGGGAGGAACTACTGTTGATTAAAGCTGGGTATACTTGATGTATCACTCGTGGGGGAACCTACTGTTGATTAAAGCTGGGTATACTTGATGTATCACTCGTGGGAGGAACTACTGTTGATTAAAGCTGGGTATACTTGATGTATCACTCGTGGGGGGAACCTACTGTTGATTAAAGCTGGGTGTACTTGATGTATCACTCGTGGGAGGAACTACTGTTGATTAAAGCTGGGTATACTTGATGCATCACTCGTGGGGGAACCTACTGTTGATTAAAGCTGGGTATACTTGATGTATCACTCGTGGGGGGAACTACTGTTGATTAAAGCTGGGTATACTTGATGTATCACTCGTGGGAGGAACTACTGTTGATTAAAGCTGGGTATACTTGATGTATCACTCGTGGGGAACCTACTGTTGATTAAAGCTGGGTATACTTGATGTATCACTCGTGGGAGGAACTACTGTTGATTAAAGCTGGGTATACTTGATGTATCACTCGTGGGAGGAACTACTGTTGATTAAAGCTGGGTATACTTGATGCATCACTCGTGGGGGAACCTACTGTTGATTAAAGCTGGGTATACTTGATGTATCACTCGTGAGGAGGAACTACTGTTGATTAAAGCTGGGTATACTTGATGTATCACTCGTGGAGGAACTACTGTTGATTAAAGCTGGGTATATTTTGATGTATCACTCGTGTGGGGAACCTACTGTTGATTAAAGCTGGGTATACTTGATGTATCACTCGTGGGAGGAACTACTGTTGATTAAAGCTGGGTATACTTGATGTATCACTCGTGGGAGGAACTACTGTTGATTAAAGCTGGGTATACTTGATGTATCACTCGTGGGAGGAACTACTGTTGATTAAAGCTGGGTATACTTGATGTATCACTTTGATTAAGGCTGGGTATACTTGATGTATCACTCGTGGGGAACCTACTGTTGATTAAAGCTGGGTATACTTGATGTATCACTCGTGGGAGGAACTACTGTTGATTAAAGCTGGGTATACTTGATGCATCACTCGTGGGGAACCTACTGTTGATTAAAGCTGGGCATACTTGATGTATCACTCGTGGGAGGAACTACTGTTGATTAAAGCTGTTGGTATACTTGATGTATCACTCGTGGAGGAACTACTGTTGATTAAAGCTGGCATGCTTGATGCATCACTCGTGGGGGAACCTACTGTTGATTAAAGCTGGGTATACTTGATGTATCACTCGTGAGGAGGAAAAACTGTTGCTTAAAGCTGGGTATACTTGATGTATGACTCGCGGAGGAACTACTGTTGATTAAAGCTGGGGATATTTTTTGATGCATCACTCACGGGGGGAACCTACTGTTGATTAAAGCTGGGTATACTTGATGTATCACTCGTTGGAGGAACTACTGTTGATTAAAGCTGGGTATACTTGATGTATCACTCGTGGGAGGAACTACTGTTGATTAAAGCTGGGTATACTTGATGTATCATTCGTGGGAGGAACTACTGTTGATTAAAGCTGGGTATGCTTGATGCATCACTCGTGGGGGGAACCTACTGTTGATTAAAGCTGGGTATACTTGATGTATCACTCGTGAGGGGGAAAAACTGTTGCTTAAAGCTGGGTATACTTGATGTATGACTCGTCGGAGGAACTACTGTTGATTAAAGCTGGGGATACTTGATGCATCACTCGTGGGGAAACCTACTGTTGATTAAAGCTGGGTATACTTGATGTATCACTCGTGGGAGGAGCTACTGTTGATTAAAGCTGGGTATACTTGATGTATCACTCGTGAGGGGAACCTACTGTTGATTAAAGCTGGGTATACTTGATGTATCACTCGTGGGAGGAAATACTGTTAATTAAAGCTGAGTATACTTGATGTATTACTCGTAAGGGGAAAACTGTTCATTAAAGCTAGGTGTACTTGATGTAAGACTCGTAGGAGGAACTACTGTTGATTAAAGCTGGGGATACTTGATGCATCACTCGTGGGGGGAACCTACTGTTGATTGAAGCTGGGTATACTTGATGTATCACTCGTGAGGGGGAAAAACTGTTGCTTAAAGCTGTATATACTTGATGTATCACTCGTGGGAGGAACTACTGTTGATTAAAGCTGGGTATGCTTGATGCATCACTCGTGGGGGGAACCTACTGTTGATTAAAGCTGGGTGTACTTGATGTATCACTCGTGGGAGGAACTACTGTTGATTAAAGCTAGGTATACTAAATGTATCACTCGTGGGAGGAACTACTGTTGATTAAAGCTGGGTATGCTTGATGCATCACTCGTGGGGGGAACCTACTGTTGATTAAAGCTGGGTATACTTGATGTATCACTCGTGAGGAGGAAAAACTGTTGCTTAAAGCTGGGTATACTTGATGTATGACTAGCGGAGGAACTACTGTTGATTAAAGCTGGGGATATTTTTGATGCATCACTCACGGGGGGAACCTACTGTTGATTAAAGCTGGGTATACTTGATGTATCACTCGTTGGAGGAACTCCTGTTGATTAAAGCTGAGTATACTTGATGTATCACTCGTGGGAGGAACTCCTGTTGATTAAAGCTGGGTATACTTGATGTATCATTGGTGGGAGGAACTACTGTTGATTAAAGCTGGGTATACTTGATGTATCACTCGTGGGGAAACTACTGTTGATTAAAGCTGGGTATACTTGATGTATCACTCGTGGGGGAACCTACTGTTGATTAAAGCTGGGTATACTTGATGTATCACTCTCGTGGAGGAACCTACTGTTGATTAAAGCTGGGTATACTTGATGTATCACTCGTGGGGAACCTACTGTTGATTAAAGCTGGGTATACTTGATGTATCACTCGTGTGGGGGAACTACTGTTGATTAAAGCTGGGTATACTTGATGTATCACTCGTGGGGAACCTACTGTTGATTAAAGCTGGGTATACTTGATGTATCACTCGTGGGGAACCTACTGTTGATTAAAGCTGGGTATACTTGATGTATCACTCGTGGGGAACCTACTGTTGATTAAAGCTGGGTATACTTGATGTATCACTCGTGGGGGAACCTACTGTTGATTAAAGCTGGGTATACTTGATGTATCACTCGTGGGGAACCTACTGTTGATTAAAGCTGGGTATACTTGATGTATCACTCGTGGGGGAACCTACTGTTGATTAAAGCTGGGTATACTTGATGTATCACTCGTGGGGAACCTACTGTTGATTAAAGCTGGGTATACTTGATGTATCACTCGTGGGGGGAACCTACTGTTGATTAAAGCTGGGTATACTTGATGTATCACTCGTGGGGGGAACCTACTGTTGATTAAAGCTGGGTATACTTGATGTATCACTCGTGGGGGGAACCTACTGTTGATTAAAGCTGGGTATACTTGATGTATCACTCGTGGGGAACCTACTGTTGATTAAAGCTGGGTATACTTGATGTATCACTCGTGGGGAACCTACTGTTGATTAAAGCTGGGTATACTTGATGTATCACTCGTGGGGGAACCTACTGTTGATTAAAGCTGGGTATACTTGATGTATCACTCGTGGGAGGAACTACTGTTGATTAAAGCTGGGTATACTTGATGTATCACTCGTGGGGAACCTACTGTTGATTAAAGCTGGGTATACTTGATGTATCACTCGTGGGAGGAACCTACTGTTGATTAAAGCTGGGTATACTTGATGTATCACTCGTGGGGGAACCTACTGTTGATTAAAGCTGGGTATACTTGATGTATCACTCGTGGGGGAACCTACTGTTGATTAAAGCTGGGTATACTTGATGTATCACTCGTGGGGGGAACCTACTGTTGATTAAAGCTGGGTATACTTGATGTATCACTCGTGGGGGAACCTACTGTTGATTAAAGCTGGGTATACTTGATGTATCACTCGTGGGGAACCTACTGTTGATTAAAGCTGGGTATACTTGATGTATCACTCGTGGGGAACCTACTGTTGATTAAAGCTGGGTATACTTGATGTATCACTCGTGGGGAACCTACTGTTGATTAAAGCTGGGTATACTTGATGTATCACTCGTGGGGAACCTACTGTTGATTACAGCTGGGTATACTTGATGTATCACTCGTGGGGAACCTACTGTTGATTAAAGCTGGGTATACTTGATGTATCACTCGTGAGGGGAACCTACTGTTGATTAAAGCTGGGTATACTTGATGTATCACTCGTGGGGGGAACCTACTGTTGATTAAAGCTGGGTATACTTGATGTATCACTCGTCGTGGGGAACCTACTGTTGATTAAAGCTGGGTATACTTGATGTATCACTCGTGGGGGAACCTACTGTTGATTAAAGCTGGGTATACTTGATGTATCACTCGTGGGGGGAACCTACTGTTGATTAAAGCTGGGTATACTTGATGTATCACTCGTGGGAGGAACTACTGTTGATTAAAGCTGGGTATACTTGATGTATCACTCGTGGGGGGAACCTACTGTTGATTAAAGCTGGGTATACTTGATGTATCACTCGTTGGGGAGACCTACTGTTGATTAAAGCTGGGTATACTTGATGTATCACTCGTGGGGAACCTACTGTTGATTAAAGCTGGGTATACTTGATGTATCACTCGTGGGGGGAACCTACTGTTGATTACAGCTGGGTATACTTGATGTATCACTCGTGGGGAACCTACTGTTGATTAAAGCTGGGTATACTTGATGTATCACTCGTGGAGGAACCTACTGTTGATTAAAGCTGGGTATACTTGATGTATCACTCGTGGGGAATCTACTGTTGACACGCTTTTGTTTCTTTAAGTTGCAACTAAAAATATACATTGTACAACCAAATTTGTAACGTTTGTTTACAATGTATCCTATTTGGGATTAATATCACTTGAGGTCATCTGTGCTTACAGTTTGAGAAATTATCATGTCTACTCATCGATATTTCGGTACCTTCCCTGATAACTTCAACAAATATTCACTGCTTCATTAAGATAAACCCTTTTAATGTCTGGACCTCTATGAAAGTGCACAAAAGAAGCTTCTCAGAATTCTGTGCATCACGTTCAAGCATTTATCAAATGACACATGTCCTTTCTGTCCATAATGTTAGACTATTTATATCGCACAGTTAATATTGATGTGCTTAGTATATTGGATCAGTTTTGATATTTATTCATATCTGCATGATTTGAAATGAAGGAATACACCTACTCATTGATGCTCAGTACAGGTGATACATAGAAGAGACAGAAGTCAGCCATGGTACAGCCACTCATTGTCAAAGGTTGGGGGTCTGTCAATGGTTGGATCTTGTTGGGATTGCTGGCTGGGAAAACCATGGACGTAGGAAACTGGAAATATTCACTTTCATGTCAGTAGTACACCTGACTAATTACAGGTGAACCGAAACGGTAATCTACGGGAATCATGTGACAGTAGAAATAAGGGAAGAAGAAACGTAATGTCCTACCCCTTGATATCCAGCCATGCAAGGTGTCATGGTGTAGTTTCCCTGAAGATCTGCAGCGAGGATGATACCGTACTTGTTCTTTCCACCAAAATCTGAATACGTGGACCACACCTCCCCATCAGGACCCTCAAAGTCTGACCAAGCCATCTTGAAAGTATTCATGACAATAAAAACCTTCCTTTCTATAAAGGTATTTGATGTCATTTCAGGGTGTTAAATATGCCGTTCTATGTCATTTAAGTAGGCATTAACCTTCGGTCATACCTTGTTACCATAACATTTAACATTTCAAGCTGTAGTATGATGCCCATTGTTGCACAATGATAAACCTTTCATTGTAAAAAGGTATTTTATGTCATTTCATGAAAACATGCAAAATATGAAGTTTTCAGTTGTATCAAGTCATTTCATTCGTGTCTATCATTGCATTCGTAGTTTTATGTTATTTACCATTGGATAAGCCCTCTTCTAATCACAACAGCAGCAGTTTAATAATGTCCTGTTATCATCAATGTTTAAATTCATATTGGTGAGCTATATAGTGTAATCTGTGAAAGCCGTATAACTTGAAGGGTATTCAAAGGGGTAGCGCATAGTGGGCAGATGGGTGCTTTGTTAGGTTGCTAAAATAATTTGCAGGAGTGAGTAAGTGAGTGAGTGCTGTTAGTTTTACGCCACACTCAACAATATTACAGCTATATGGCGGCGGTCTCTAAATAATCGAGTCTTGACCAGAGAGTCCAGTAATCAACAGAATGAGCATCGATCTGCGCAACTGGGAACCGATGACATATGTCAACCAAGTCAGACAGCCTGACCACCCGATTCCGTTAGTCGCCTCTTACGACAAGCATGGGTTACTGAAGATCAATATTCTAACCTGGACCCTCACGGGTATATATTGCACGACTTCAGTCAGTCTTGTTGGAACTGTTTAAGCCCTTTCGAGTAACTAGCTCCCCTGCTAAGTACTCAACTGTTACTTCTGATCAACAAAACTGACTATATATGCATGAGGTTCACTCCAAACGATGGGACTGTGTTAGTGTAATTTGTCAGAAAGGTTGTGCACAGGTACCCTCCGTATTCTGTTGTCAATTGAAGTCGCCGGTCGAGATGGTTTCAGGATCAGACCGTCAGTATTTACAGATCTATGCAAGAGATGAAGCAACGGTGAAAATCTATAGACGTGAGTACCAAGATAGATTAGATAACAAGGAAAAACATATGTAAACAAATTATATGAGTAAACGTAATTAATACAAATACAAAGAGAGCGTGAATTAGACAATGAAAGCATGAACAGGAGTAAATATAAAACGTCGGTGTAAAAGAATATCCAGTCATAGGTGTTAAAATCAGTGATGACAGCCGAGAAAAAGAGAATTAGGTTGGCAAGCCCTGCCTCACCGTTAACATCTGGCATTCACAACATGTGTCTGCAATTACATGTATCTTTTATTGCTTATATGTTAAAGAAAAACGTTTGGAAAATAAATTTGTTTTACAACACATTTGGAGTCGGTATTTAACTATCTATTTTGTAGCTGACTCAGCATACTAAAATATGCAACTGAGCATCGACCCAGTTGAATTATCTAATAAAAGGACAATGCATAGCTACGTACTGACTATCCTCAGTAGAAAACTCCGATTCGTGTAAAGAAATACAAAAACCACGTCATTAAACAATTGAGCGTGACGTCAATAAAGAGGGCCGTCAAACTTGCTTACCGTGTTTTACAAATATACATGAATGAAATGGATAATAAGAAATTATTACACTCGAGCAAGTGTGTGATATGTTAGTATTATGAGCATACACAATTTCACACTCTTTTCGTGTAAGTCATATGACACACTTGCTTGTGTAATAATCTCTCTACACGTATATATAATTAAAAATGAATACTTAAAACAGAAGCGATCGATAACATATGCAGGAGTAACAAAAAAATCAAAATAGGAAATAAAGATACACATGTGCGAAGCAAAACTGAACACAGAAGTAATAATAATAAATAAAGAAGTACAAACTATGATTACAGGAACACATATGGATAAATATGGAAACATACAGGCTAAGAAGATGGTTGGATGAAATAAAGAACGTGCAACCTACTTCATGATGAGTGTCTTGTTTGTGCCCCCAACCATGTCACCGATTCCAACTGGTCCTGTGCTTAAGGTTGCAACCACAGCATTAAGGGCCGTGTATGGATCCGAGGATTCTGCAACACAATAATCAGTGACGATATACGATGTGTCTTCACCAAGTCTTCTACAACATAATTTTGTATAATACCTGTTACACATTTTCAACTGTACAAGGCATTCTGGGAAGAAGAAAAAAACGAAACAAATGAAGATGAACTATTGATGCGGATTCGGAACTAGTTTTCACCATACTGTAAGTATTTCCAGGCTGAACGCTGGTCGTCCAGAAAATATCCTTGAAGGGTGCAATGCCAATTGCCCATGCAAATAGTGATGTCACACCGATCTTCCAGTTGTCGGTGCCTGGTACGTTGTCATGGCTTGCACGAGCCTGAAACATACATTTCATTTGTTTCAATATTTTGGATGACAAAGTCCATATTTTGGTCTGTTTCTGTGGCGTCATCACGACCAAACATTGTAGAGAGGCAAATGTAGTTAGAGTACATTCCAGATGTAGAAAAAAGAGGCCGATAAAATAGAAATAGAGCAGACCATTCAGGCTGTCTCACCTGTTTTCAAAATAAATCGAAGCTCTCCTCAAAACTGCATGATAAGAGGGACAGTGAACTTTTCAATGGTGAAATTTCATTTTATTCCCACAGTTCTACCATTTGTTGTTTAAATTTTACAACATTTGAGATAGAACTGAACATACTCTGTTTACTACGATTTCAAAGTGCATCGAAGGACTCTTTCTCGAAGTTGTTCCATCAAGGTTACAAAATTCAAGGGCCTCGGTTAAATTCACACAGGCTTCATGGAAGTCATGTGACAAATGATGTCCGATTCAATTGCTAATTTATCCTCCTTCAGCATGTCCCGTGCAGGTGTAAATTAGCAAAATCCAGAAAGGTATAGATAAGCTGCATATCTGCGTAAATTACGCAAATATGTATGTGAAAACTCAATTCTTATTAGGTCTATTGAGTACAAGTACGCTTGAATTTTTGTAAATACTCGATATATTTGATCTTACATGCGTACACACAAAACTTCAAATCTTAGCTTCCGTACCGGTAATATAGATGAAATAACTGAGGTATATTGAGAGGTTCTATTTCAACACATGAACCTGGCAACTTGCAATCTTTCTTATTGTTTCTCATATTACCGATCCAATATAAATAACATTTAAGCTTTATTATATTTGTACAACTAATGGAAAATGACAAAATACCCAATTGAGTTTGAGTGGGGTGGGTACAATTTATTTGGTTACTCAAAGGAAAATTAGGATACTCAACTGAGATAAACACAGGCTGGAACATAACTCAATGACCCAAAACGTCATGTAGCACTCTCGCTCACTCGGTATATCTGAACCTGTCCGTCTTTCGCTCACTCACACCCGATTTACTCTTGATCAAACATAGCTAATATCAGCGTACAAACCCTATTCCCTCTCACCTGTGTGACGACAGGTATTTCCAGAGACTGTAGCATATGACGTGGGTAAGACATGCAGTACTGGATGGTCAACCCGTTCTTGGCAGCCCCATTCCCCATCTGAGTCAGCCATTGGCGGCCAAGGTCAATGTCAGTCAGGAGCTTTTGGATTCCTTCAAATTCTACATCGAGGTAATCCTACAGAAACGAAACAAAATTAAACAAGCATGTACTCTGGTCTGATATAGTTATCACATTTGGTAATTAGAGATGGGTGTTACCTGTTCGTAGGCAATCAATCCCCATGTCCTTCCACCTGCGAGCAAAGTCAGTCCAAAATCTCTGAAAAAGTAATCAGAAACACAGGTTCGTCAGTTCATAAATGGAATTTGGAACAACCCATCAAATTCCCATCTCAGATGATGATTGAAGAAGAAAAAGTATTTCATTGTACCAATTTACATGCCATATCCAGTAGCGTCAGTACCTCTTCCAGTGGTAGAGACATTGGACCATCGATCAGGAAGTCATACTCTCCTCCATTAGCCTTTGCGTAGGTTGTGTTGCTGGCCCTAACCACAATGATTCAAAACACAATTAGAAACAGACCATATTGACGTAGCAAAACTAACTGGAACATGTTTCAGTAACTATAAATGTTTACATTAAAGAATAATGTTTGCAAAAGCTACTTGCTAAGTAAAAACATTCCATATCTTAAATACCCATCAAGGGCATCGTTTCTTATAATCCTGATGTGACTGTTTTAATCCGGGCTGGGTCTTTGTTGCTTTTCGGTTTTGTTCAACAAGTATTTATAATCATTCTTGATTCATATATGACTGGAGGTTTACAGTCCTTAAATAAAAATATTGCATGTCTATAAAAGCTGACTCTTCATTGACCTGACTTACCAGAACGGGTTGTAGCCAAAGACGGGTATCTCTGTCTTGTTATAGAGCCACCTTCATCACAGGTTGAAGTAAAGCAGGACGAAATCATGTCCAGTTAGTTTCATCCACCAGACTCGAAATAATACATATATATGATACAGATACCGATTAATGAAGCTGTACATATTTTCTAGATACATGAAGCTTGGGTTTAAAAGGTAAATAAAACATTAGGTATGATACATATATATGGTGGCCAAGATAATTAGGGGTGCAAAATGATGGGTGTTAATCATTGATGTATCAAATGAGCAGACAGTAGATTTGAAAATACAA
Source organism: Haliotis rubra (assembly GCF_003918875.1). Classification (NCBI taxonomy): domain Eukaryota; kingdom Metazoa; phylum Mollusca; class Gastropoda; order Lepetellida; family Haliotidae; genus Haliotis; species Haliotis rubra. The sequence goes on from NW_025766599.1 coordinate 17,161, forward strand.
AAATCGTACCTGATCGGACATATACTTATCTTGCACAATAATAACTCTTGCTATGTCAACATATATTGTTGATGAAGGAACGTCACTATATAACATTAGAGTGACAATTTGATAGAGTGTTAAAGTATTAATTCAGTTCAATAAAAGGAAGAAACCTCACTGTGAGGGTCCATTAAGAGGGAAAACGTCAGGTGGAGGACGACCACGAGACTTAACTCCAGTGTGAAGGTCACTGTACCACGTTACGTCATACTGCATGTACCTGGCAAGTAAACAACAAGGTCCTTGTCAGGAAGTACCCACATGCGTGGTTCTGGATCTTACCTAAGCAAATAGCAACAATGGCTCTTAGCAGTACCCACTACATGTATACTCCCAATAAAGATTCCGACCTAAACTATACTCTTCAAAAAGAAGCCTGACATGCTGTTTTTGGACTTCATTTACTGAGATCATATAACAGATTCAAACAAGACATCATTGCTCAATTACAGTAAAATCTTCACTTTACACATATTCAAAACATGATTATCTAAAAAGGTGTTTGGTAAAACCACAGATATGGCTATTAAAAGCCACTTGGTCAGAGTAAAATGTCAGTATCTGATGCTGTGACCATCATGAGCATCGATAACAGCTAGGCAGCGGCAGCCAATGGGAACGAAATAGAGATGCCGAATGCTGTCTTGGGAATGTTTTGAAATTCTTGCTGAAGTGCTGCGTGCAGTTCTTGTAGTGTCCTAGGTTGCCGATTACGCTGGCGTAAGCGTTGATCAAGGTTTTTCCATAGATGTTCAATGGGGACAAATCGGGTGATCGAGAAGGCCGTATGGTAACACCTGAGACGTTGTTTTGCTGGAGGAGGAAGTCCTGACAAACACGTGCAACGTGAGGTCGAGCATTGTCATGCTGGAATGATCCACGGTTGACGTTGATGAAGGGAACGACGTGACGTTGTAAAAACTCGTCTCTATAGCGAACCCCATTCAATGCACCTGCCATGTGCACAAGAGTTGTCCGGCCATAACGATGGATACCTGCTCACACAATGACACTTCCACCACCAAATCTATCAACCTGCTGTACACAGCTATCGGCGTAAAGTTCGTTGCGACGTCTGTATACACGTGAACGTCCATCAAACTCATCTGAGAAGGAAACTGTCCTCCATCTTGCCCGCGGCCATCTCAGTCGCTGTCTGCACCATTGTACACACTCAACCCGGAGTCAAGGTGTTACGAGGAACTGGTCTTCTGGGAAAAAGTCTGGCTTCTCGTAGCCGATGCGCACATTCTGGTCACTGACTCGGCGCAGTCGAGGGATTTGGGTTGTTGTGGATCCTGCGGTCGTGGTGCGTGAACGAAGATGTGTCAACCGGATGTAGCCATCCTGGGCGGCAGTGGTAACTCTTGGTCGACCTGACCTGGGTCCGTCATTAACACTCCCAGAGTTGTTGTATCAGGTCCATAAGTTTAGGATAGTCTGTCTGGACACGCCGAAGTGCCTTGCGACCTCATGCTGCGATGCCCCTCCTTGTTAGCGGCCGATGGCATTGTGTCGTTGAGCTTCTGTCCGTCTTGGCTTTTTTTGGTCGTCTATAGTGGCTTAAAGCAATGCATGTGGAGTACCGTTGATTTGACTTTTTAAAGCCTGAATAGATAGGCTTCAGCTCGGGGTGGTACACAATTTCATGATGCACGTTCATTTGATTGCGTTTTAGCGATTCACTACAAACGTGAGTGTAACGTTACGTTTTGTTCAATGTGTTTCTTTTTAACGTTTTGTCTTGTGTAACCATTCCTCCACATGGTGGGATTCAGCATGGATTGGTTTGTGTCAAGTATTTTCCTAAAATTCAAATTGTTCCTATGTCAAATTTCTTTTTTTGGTATATTTGAACCAATAGTTTAGCAGTTAAACAATATGAATATTGTTCTGATTATTTCCCCATATTTCAAACGATAAACTGTTGGTTCAATAACTCTTCAAAATTTATTTCAGAGCTGGTAATTTAAGAATACTTGACACAAACAATCCATGAATATTGACAAGAACAAAACGTTAAACACATTAGTAAAAACATACGTTATGACGAATCGCAATCGAACGTATCATGAAGGCCAATGGCTTATCTATTCGGAAGCTTTCATCGAAATCAACGGTACTCCAATACATTATAACCTGGAACAGACGGCGCCATCGACATATCATCGCAGCGTCATATCTAAACTTATGGACCACTGTTTCTGAAGTGGACCCAGGTACCGCCAGGATACATCCGGTATCGTTCACCGACTTTCTCAGATTTCTTCAACAATTCACCGACTACTGTAAATATTTCCCGAAGACCAGTTCATCAATATGACTGCGAGTATTGCCGAACACCTCCGGAATGATTTCAGTTCGAACGTCACTGGCTGAACACCGCCGATAGCGGAATTTGGTGATGTAGCGAACCTTCTTTATTGCGCTGACGGAGACGACGAGCTGGGGTTCGCTTATAACAACGTCGCGTCGTTCACTTCATCAACGTCGGCAATGGTCATTCAACATGACAATAACTCGACTTCACGTGCGCATTTCGTCGGGACTCCTCCCTCAACTAAAACGCAACGTTGCCATCAACGCTTCTCCATTTATCTTCTGAAAAACGCTACGATCAGCTGCTTTACGCCGGCGTAATCGTACGACATTCATTTTACCGAAACTTTGCGCACCGCCTAAATTTCGAAACGTTTCGCCAGACGGCATTCGACATCTCATTCGTTATTAACTGTTATCATTAACCATCGTCGATGATGCTGACGTTGCTGAGAACCGTCGCAATGGACGCAAGCACCTTTTAGACAATGGCGCGTATTAATGAGAATGAATTTTGCTAACCATTGACAATGATAACTGGTGAATCTGTTAGCGCGATCGTCAGAAGTGGTCCCAGGCACTGGCTGAGAACCTAGTTTGAGTCCGGGCCGAGTGTACATCGCCAGTGATCTGAAACCGTGCTACGCTGGTATCAAAGAACCGCATATTGAACTTCTGGACAGAGGACCTTGTTTGCGTATGACTTTGAAATGACGCTTCACGCAGTCTTACCCAATGAACCGCGATCTCTATTGAACTTCGAATTAATGCTTAACGCTCTGTCAAATTATGCGCTCTAATGTTGCGCCAACGTTCATCATCCGGCGTATATCGTTGGAGCATGAAGTTGTGTGTGCAAAGAAGATGAAACGCTATGATCGATCATTTTATTTTTGTGTTTTCAAATCACTGTCTTAACTGATACATCGGAACTGCGCAGTATCTTGGCCGCCATAGCAAACTTCGTATACGAAAGTATGTGCGGTTTCAATTAATCTGTCATATATATATGTTATTTCGAGGTCGCGGATGTATTTTCGTCTGCTTTCTCGCCCACTATTGATGAAAGATGACCTGAACGAAGATGCCGTCTTTGATTATTACGTTCGCGACTCGAGTCAATGAAGATAAGCGTGCAACCATTTTTGTTGGACGAAACCTCCGTCATATATAGTCAGGAATGATTGCGGTTTTCGCTGAAACGAATACCCATCGGGGTCCGTGCCCGCGATGGTATGTTTTTACAAGTAACTTTTATAAACATTATTCACACAATAATAAGCATTTAGCAGTTACTGAAGCATGACTGGTGTTTTGCGTCAGCATGATGCTGTTCGATCATTGTGGTGACCGGCTGTAATGGAGAGTATGTTTTCACGATCGATGATTCAATCTCTACCGCTGGAAAGAATGCTGACGCAGATATCAAAATTGATTGCAATGTCTTCTTCGTCATCGGCACGAATGGTGATGAGTTGAATTCGTTATCGAGCTCTGTTTCTGACCCTTTTCGAAGTTTGGACGACTTTTAACTTCTCGAATGGTTTCGGTGTTGCCTACGAGCGGAAGTCGCCATCTTCAATTACCAAATCGACCTGGCGAACCGAAATGCAGCTGCTTCGATTTGGTACTGTTTTCGTTCACTGGCAAATTACTCGTGAAGATGCTTCTGACGTGACCGCCGAATGAGAAGATGAGGAACAATCTTTATGTCGTATCTTTACGGTCTTTCTGGTAACATGCTGTTGATATTAACATCTTTGATAAAACAATCGGGTGACGGAATCATACCGAGAATTGACGGTCCTTACATGTTGCGTTTTGGTCATTGGTGCTCGATTCCAACCTGGTATTTATCTCGGTTAGTATCTGTTTACCGCGCGATAAACAAATAAATTAGCACCCTCAAACTCGGTGGTATTTGTCGTTTTCATTGGTTAACGCAATAATAAGCTTAAAATATTGATCGTCGTATGACAATGAAGTGCGAAGTGCCGAGGTTCGTAATGTTGAAACATCTCAATATACTCGGTTATTTCATCTATTAAACTAAGATTTTACAGTTTTCTGATGCATCAATGAATCCTTATATCGGTGTTTACGAAATTCGGGCGACGCGTATCCCAACAGACTATTAGGGTGATTTTCTGCTCGTTTACTGTTTGCGCACTGCTGAATTAACAGTCGGTTTGTCATTTGATGCATGACTTCCGTAACCTATTGGTAACGGTACTAATTTTAACGACGCTGATGGGGTGGCTTTCTGAAAGAGTCGCTTCGATACGCTTTAATCGTAATGGCTGTCGATGGAGAACTGGTATTAAATGAACTTATTGAGATAAAATGAAATTTCATATTGTTGAGTATTGCTCTATTTACGATTGCCTCTACGATTATTGATGTTGCCGCTGGGCGAAATATGGACTTTGTCGTCAAAATATTGAACGATGAAGTGGCGTGATTTCGAACCGTGCCAACGGGCGCGAGCAACTATCGTGTTGTTCCATAACTGCGGGCGGTGACGTTACCTATTCTAACCTGATACTACGGTTATCGGTATTCCATGTTCATTTGTTTCGTTTTCTTCTTTACGGTTGACGGTAGGTGATATACTGGTATCGAAGATTGACGTCGTGTATCGTCATGGTGCGCAATCTGCGGTGTGGTTCGACATGCTTTGAACGGAGATCGACTGTTGTAGTTGAAGAACTGAACATCATCGTAGTAAGGTTGCGTTATTTCATCAACCAGCTGTTCCGTATTTATCGTAGCTCTTCACTCTTGGTTTCTTCCTTGCTGTGCATTACATTGCTGCTGTGTTCGGTTGCTTCGCGCATGTCTTTATTTCTGTTTTGTTTTGCTCTGCATCATATCGTCGGCTTCTGTTTAGTATTCGTTGCAATTAGCCGTTATTGAAGACCCGCGAGCGGAGATAAGCGCGACTTGCACGAAGGTGTGATAAACGTATCGCCAATAACGGCATGGCGCACGCTTGTCGGGCAACGAATTTCTTGATATATTTAAGCAGGCGCGATGGCGGCAATATAACATTGTGTTTAATGACGTGGTTTCTTTGCGAATGGGGTTTTCTGGTGTCGGTGCGTGGCTTTATCATTGTTTTGATGAATGTTCGGCGAGGTCATTCGGTGCACATGTTTTAATGTGGTCATTCAAAGTGGTTAAGCGCAGGAGCTTCAAATGGTGCCAAAACGGTGACACCAGGCGTTAACGGCAACATGAAGCGAAATGAATGCGTAATGATGCCGGACGCGTATTGACCAGTCGCGGATCGATTAACGATTGAGGGCGGGGCTTACCAGCGGCCTGATTCTGCTCGTCGCCGATTGCAACGCGATGCTGGTGTTCTTTTTCGCCGTTGTGCTTTCGTTGACTGTGATACATTACATTGATGCGTTTATCATAATTTGTTTGCGCTACTTTGTCTTGACCTTCGCGTCTTGCTCGAATTTTCGCCGTTAACTCGTCTCTTTGCTGAATCTTCAACGTGCGATGCGATCATGTGACGGTGCGACTGATGCCGGGAATTCTACGTTTGACGAGTGCGCTTTGGGATAAAATGTGGATATAAACCATGGTCGGTTTTGGTGATCGGCTGGATGGCGGGGCTGGTTGCTCGAGAACTTCAAGCGCAATTTCGGCTGAGACGACTGAGATCGTTAACGGCGGTCGAGTTGACCAGTCTTCGGTAACCGTAACATCTTGAAACCCAACGGAATCGGTGGTCGGAAAACGATGCTGACGGTGACGATAATCGGTTCCCGTTGCTGGCGATCGTCTTCTGCCACTACTGATGAACTCGGTAGAGACACCGCCATGCCAACTGGCGGCAAACGAAACTGGCGGCGCTCGCCGCTTACTGCAATTATTTTGGCGACTGGCTGAAAACGCCCGTCGCCCGCTATGCGCTGCCCCTTTTCAGATTATGCGGCTTTCTGGTGTATAACTGAAACATTGATATTAACGGGACGTTGATACCAGAGGAAGCATCAATGACATCATGCGGAGAAGTAGACAGTGAAATGACGACGAGAAACTTCGTTTTCGTGATGACAATGAAGGTTGTCGACGATAGCGGCAATGGTGAAATGTTAAATGTTCCATGGTTGTGGAGCTACAACTGAGCCAGGCATGGAACGTATTTAACGCTGAAATGGGCATCGTACTGCTTTATGAAGGAAGGGTTTCGGTGCTTTCGAGTAACTGATCGGGCTTTGAGGATACCGATTGACGGGTGCGGTGGAAAAGGTGAAATGCCGGTATCGTCACTAACGCGATATTCGGTGCCGTGGCGCAGCGTGAAACAGTGCGGATGCATGTTCCGTGAATTACCGTTTCGATTCGCGCGTATTCAGTCGGGTGTGCTACTGAGCATGGTGATTATTTCGGTTTCTAGATCATGGTTTTCAGCCGGCAATCCTGACTTCAACCTGGCAATGATGGCTGGCACCATGGCTGACTTCTGTCTTCTATCGCACCGCGCTGACAATCAATGATCATTCATTTCGAAATCATGCGAATGAATGATGTCGAAACTGATCGTATGCTAAGCATCGTGGCACGTGCGTCGCAGCATTAATGGACGAGAAAGGACGTATTGTCATTTGCTGATAAATGTTGAATTCTCGGCTTCTTTTGTGCGGAAGTCGAACATTAAGGGTTTGTGAATATTTCGTTGATTATCGGTGCCGAAATATAGACGGTAACGGTAATTTCAGCTGGCGCAATTGTTCTCAGTGATATTAATCCCCAGTAGATGACCAGTAGAGCGTTACAAAATTGATTTGTGCAATGTTATGTTTTGGTTACGGCAAGCGTAATGATATGTTTGATGCCGGACAGTGATAACCACTGGCTACCGATTCGGTGGGTTGGGCTTGATGAACAGCGATGATACTTTGGTAAACTGTTAGCGATGTTTTCATCTCGGCGCCAGCTGCCGGTTCAACGTCGGATGGTAAATCCTCGCCTGGCGACTCAACTTCGAGACGAGACCAACCGCCACTCGGTTCTCGGCGAGGCATGTCGTGATATTCAATCGTATGATGCGTGATGGCGGGTTGCATGCATCGTATCTAATCATGTCGATCACGGACGCAGGAGCGTCGCGAAAGTCATATCACTTTAACGGATTATACGCATCGGGCATGCGTTCGCGGTCATCTATGATGCGTTTTGTTTCGATGAGACTTTGTTCGGTCGAGACGAACGATATGTCACAGCAGCCTTTCGATATACGTATTGCCCGTGTACGACTGTAATGATGATGAATAAAGAACATGATGTTGATTTACTTTCGCTTTTGTTGACTGTAAGGTAACGATTCGATCAGACGTGAATATACTCGAGATGAGATTGCGATGGCTCCTCGAACTCGGGGCGTATTTCTGTCTCTGCCGCGAACTTTATTTCGACGAATACATCAGTGTGCGGCGATCGCGATGGTTCCTGCGGTGATAAATCGGGAAGAACGGCAATCGGCATTGAACTACACTCGCGGTGATGCCGTCAACGGCGATATTGATCACGATGATCAACGATGAGTTTTCAATTCGGTAACGGCTTTAATGATCAACGGTAAATTTAACTGAAGATCGTTATAAATGCCCGGCAATCGGCAATGGGATATGCCCGGCTTTAATCGGCTCCGCAATGTTCCCTCGAAGTAATGCCAGCTTAATCGACGGCAGGTTCTACCGAGAATGTTTATCGAAACAATAACCCGGCGCAATGTTTACACAGTCGTGCATCGAAATATGCCAACAATCAACGGCGGAGTTCCCCGCAATCGCTCGCCAACAATCGGCACGGTAGTTTCCCCTTGCAGTGAACCATCGGTACCAGCATACCCACGGCTTTAATACGGCAGGTTCTTTACGGTAGTATGCCGAAATCGACTTGATGAGTTTCTACGCAATCACCTCCATGCCCGGCAATCGGCGATGGACCCCATTATTGCATCGAAGTAATAACTTGACGGTACTTCGTCGAAGTAATAACCCGGCTGTAATCAACGGTGGGTTCTGCAGTCATCGAGTATGCTGATGATGCAACGTGAACGTCGGTATGCCCGGCTGTTTATTCTGATATCGAAGTATGCCCGGCAATCGACATTGAGTTCCCCGAAGATGATGCATCAATGGCTTGGAAATCGGCACTGATGAGTTCCCCTACCGATACCCGGCTGGCGGTAACCGGCTGATGGGTTCCCCACGAAGATGTTGCATCGAGCAGCAACGGCAATCGACGGTAATTTCCTGTCGCGGCTTTTAATCATGGTAGTTCTCACGAGATCGAACGCATCGAGGTATGCCAACTTTTAATCAACGGCAGATTACCCAGTGTTACGGTATGCCGGCTTATTGTCCGGCTTTGGTTCTACGGTGTGCCCGGCACCTCAACGTTTCCCCCACGTATTACATCGAGCCATACCAACAATCAACGATAAATTCCCCGTGAACCGCCGGCTTTTAATCAACGGTGAGTTCCCCACGGTACATCGAAATGCTGGCGATTCCCCACGATGCCCGGCACCATCAGGCGCTAACGGTAAGGTTTCTGACATTATGCCAGCTGTAATCGGCGATGAGTTCCCCATGTTCCTCGAAACATGCTGGCTGTATCAACTGACCAGTTCCCACATCAGCTGCCAACGCAATCGTTATCAGTATGCCAACAACGGTGAGTTCCCCTCTTTGATGACATCAGTAGCGCGGCGCCGTGAGTTTCTGACAGTCGTTACGGCTTACACCCGGCACATCGTATTCCCCACGTACATCCGGCAATCGGCGGTAGTTCGCCGCAATGTTGTATGCGGCTGTAATCGGCGGTAAGGTTTTGACGTCGGTACATCAGCGACTTTGTCGGCAGTTCTCCCGCGAGAACAACAAGCGATCGGTTCGCTCAATGATGCATCGGTATGCCGAACTTGATGGAGTTCCCCGTCAGCGGCAATCATTGGTTCGCTGGTCGCTGCATTATGCCAGCTTTTAATTTTGACAGTTTTCCTCGCCGTTATCGTGCGGCTTGTCGGCGACAGTTCCCCACGTGATGGCTCCTTCTTGCCAACAATCAACGGTAGTTCACCACCCGGCCATACAGCTTTAATCGGCTGGCCCCGGCAGTTCCCCCACGTGTTGGCGGTATTCGGTGATACGTCAGTATGCTGGCGCGGTTTTCCTGCGGTGATACCCATCAGTATGCCCGGGCTTTCGATCGGCGGTGGGTTCACGATTATCGTCAATCACGGCCGATCGACGATGGTTCTGCGGTACCGCGCGATGCGTCGGTGCTGGGGCTTGATTGACGGTGTTCGGTGTTGCGTCGCCCGACTTCGCGGTGGATATCGGTGTATACGGCAATCGACTGACTCTGCGGTGTTACGTCGGTGGAGTTTCGTCAATCTGGCTGATCGGCGATGGCTCCGGGCGGTATTCATCGAGCTGACCGAAACGACGTTTTCCCCATAGCGATCAGTATGCCGGCTTCGATGATGCGTCAGGCGTAGCGGCTTGTTCCGCCAATGTTCATCGGTAATAGCCCGGCACCGATCGACGGGAGTTCTCCGCGGTCGTTGCGTCGGGTAATGCTCGGCGATCGGTGGGGTTCGCTCCGGCGGTCGGTACTGACGATCGGCGGTGATCAAGCGTAATCACGGCGTCGGCGGTATTTCATCGCGGTCAGTATTAACGACTTAACGGTTTCTCATACGGTGATTCGTCAATGCCGGCGTGGGTTCTACGTGTTATCGAAACGTAACCGCAATCGGCATTTCCTCACGGTGCGATGATAAACAACGGCTTGATGAACAGAGTTCTCGCGGTGTTGTAATCGCGGTGGAGTTCCGCGGTCGGTCGGCACAACCCGGCAATCGACGGTGGTTCTTCACCGGTGCGTCGGTGTCATCAGGCGGTGCGTTCTGCGGTGGGCGGCTGATCGAGTCGTTCGCGTCGAAGCGAGAAAGCAATCGGCGGTTCGCCATACCATCAACGGCTTTAATCGGCGGTCTTCCGCGATCGATTATCGGAGATGCTCGGCAATCGACGGGTTCTTCAAACGTCGGTGTCGCCGGCAATCGACGATGGAGTTCGTGGTGAACGTCAAAAATAATCGGCAATCGACGATATTCTCCGCTGGTCATCGGTATCGCGGGCAAATTCGACGGTTTTCTCTTTTCATTTAACCGGCAATTATCAGTACCCGGCTTTATCGACGGTCGCGACGGTACCAGCACTGGTGATCGACGATGGGTTCTTCGGTCGATCATCAGTGCGCGGCGATCGACGTGAGTTCCCCGGTAAATCGAAGCATGCCCGGCAATCGACGGTTGGTACGTCAGTGACTTTCCCCTGCGGTGATACGTCGGTATGATGAGGGTTCTGATTTGACAATCGACGGTTCTCTGCGATTTTGGCGGTGAACGGTTTTCCTCACGGTATTCATCGAGGCAACGATAATAACTTCGCGGTCGTCTTATGCCCGGCTTATTGACGGGTTCCCCATGCGGTGTTGCATCGGTAATGCCCGGCATCGGCGATATTGCGGTTTCTTGACAATCGACGGTAGATGATGCATCGGAATACGATCCCCATTTCATCCGTTTGGTATGAAACGGTTCCTCGCAGTGATACGTCGGTAGCCAACGATCGACGATGGGATTCCCCACGGTGATAAATCGGCATGCTGACACCCGATCGGCGGTGGTTCGCTCATAATCGTATCCCGGTATCTTGGCGCAATCGGCAGGAGTTCTGCGGTGTTGCATCGGTAATATCGACTTTAATCGACGGGTTCGCCTGACGATGTTGTCAATCTCGACCGGCAATCGGCGGCGGGTTCACGATCGTCAAAGGTAATCACGCGGTTCACTTCGCGATCTCGCGGATTTTGTGACGGTTTCACTTCTGCGGTCGATTGCGGTATTCACCCGGCTTGTCGGCGATGGGTTCGCGATGCGTGCAATCGACGTGGTTCTTCACGGTCGTGCATTGAAGTGTAGCGGCGATCAACGGTGGTTCCGCGGTGATCGATGCGCGATCCCCACGGTGAACATGTAACAATCGACGGTGGTTCATCGCGGTACGTCATGTGACGGTGCCAGCTCGATCGACATTTACGGTGCGTCAGGTAATCCCCGGCAATCGGTGGTTCATCGGAGCGACGTCGAGTATGCTGACGAAGCGCAGTCGTCATCGATAACCGGCTTGATGAGTTCTGCGATGGTATTCTCCGCGGTGTTAATGCCTGGCAATCGACGGTGAAGTTCTCGCAGTGTTCGTCGGTGGCTTTAATCTATCAGGTAACGACTGATTACGTCCGCCCGGCACAATCACGATGGTTCTTCGCGATTGATGCCGTCAGCAATCGGCGGTGGGACAATGGGCCATCGGTACGCCCGGCGATCGGCATTTCGGGAAGTGTTACATCAGTATGCCGAAGCTTGATATTGAGTTCCCGAAGTGGGCTGCGTCGAAGCTTGAGGTAACGGTGGTTCATCCGGGCGGTCAGCTGATCGACATTGCGTCAGTATGCCCGGCAATCACGGTGGAGTTCCTCGCGACGACCATCGAATGCCCGGCTGTGGTTCCGCGATGGTGCAATCAATGCACCGGCAATCGACGTGGTTCACCGGTATGGCTTTAATCGGTGATGGGTTTGGTATGCCGGCGCAATCTACTCCGGTGTTACTGCCGATCTTTTGACGTGGGTCCCCACGTGATGCGGCTGTAATCAACAGTGAGTTCACGGTGTTGCGAAGTAAACCGGTTTTAATCGTTTGATATCGTTTGGTATATCAGCGTATCGACGGTGGGTTCCCGGTGTTGCATCGAAGTATGCCATCATTTCGACGAAGTTCACCGTGTTCTCTTGACTTAATCGACGATGGTTCGCACGGTGACCATCAGTATGCTGTTAATCGATGAGTTCACAACAATGCATCGAAGTACACCGACTTAATCAACGATGGTGTTACGGTATGCCCGGTAATCGACGATGAGTTACGCGATAATAGATCGAGCGCAGTAATCGACGATGTACGGTGATGCCCATGTTCAACGGTGGGTTTCTGCGGTATCGCTTACGGCATTTCCTCAGTGTTACATCGAGCATACGATGATGCGTCATTACGCCAACGTGTCCACGGTGATACATCAATACCGAAACGATGAGTTTTCCCCGTCGGTGGCGAGCGTGGGTTATGGGTGTTCGTCGTGGCGTCGGCGGGTTCGTCGTGCGACAATCGACATCGCGGTGTTGCGTCGGTCGGCGTTGGGTTATCGTTGTTCGGTAGCCCAGCCCAATCGGCGATGAACGATCGATCATCAATTGCCCGGCAATCGGCAGTTGATTCCCCGCAATCGATATTATGCCAACTTTAATCATATTATTTACGCCGATATTCATCGAAAATGCCAATCGGCGGGCGAACCACGGCATCGATATGCCGACCGCATTATTCGACATCGAAATAACCGGCTTTTAATCACGGTGTTCTCACGGTCGATGCGTCAATGCGCGGCAATCGGCGTGATTTCTGCGGTGAATCGGCACCCGGCTTATGAACAGTCTCCACGATAACCCGGCTCGACGGATTTCCTCCCGCGATACGTCAGTATGCCCGGCTTTGGCTCGAAACGATGATTCCCGGTGTTGTCAATACCGGCTTTATCGAAGCAGTAGTTCTCTACGGTGATGAAATGCCAACAGTCGGTAGTTCTGCAGTGTTATCAGTAATACCCGGCTTAATCGGCAGTAGTTCTCCGCGGCATCAGTATCGCCCATCGTTCAGGATTTCTTTTACGGTGATACATCAGTATACCGGCAATCAACGATGGACTATATGCGCGGTACGCCAGCCATTCCTTCCGCAGTGTTACGTGGTACATGGCGCAATCAGCGTGGTAAATCACAATCATGCGCCAGCAGGCCGCTTTCCTCGCAATGTTATCGTATACGGTATTTCTCCACGGTGTTCATCAGCTTTTAAATCGGCTGTCAGTTCCCCGCATTAAATCGGAAACAATACCCGGCAATCGACAGCGGTTCCCGGTGCATCGAAGTATGCCAGCTTTAATGCGGTAACTACTCCGGCGATATCAATGCGCCTTTAATCAGTACGCGGCTTAATCGGCGGTAGGGTTACTTCGCGAATCGACGTGCCAGCAATCAACGAGCAGGTTCCCCCCCGCGGTATTACATCAGTATGCCCGGCAATCGACGACGTTCACCGGGGCAGTGTTGCATCAGTATAGCGACTTGTCGACGGTTCCCCGTTGTGCGTCGAGCATGCCCGGCGTGGTTCTCACGGTCGCCCGGCAATCAACGGTACTTTACGTATTGGCTTTATGTTGAAGTTCTCGAATGATATCGGTATGCCCGGCTTTTATTCACGGTCTGACTCGGCGGTAATTCTCTTCGCAGTGGTCAAAATTGCACCAGCTTTAATCAACGGCGAACAGTGTTGCATCGGTATTCGTGGTGTCCGTACCCAGTTCCCCGCATTGACCATCGAAGTAACGGCAATAAACGGTGCATTCCCCGGCGGCAATCGAAGTGATCAGCGGCAATCGGCGGTTCTCCGCAATGATGCATCGAAGTATGCCGGGCTGGCGGG
>NW_025766600.1:0-31067 GCF_003918875.1 Haliotis rubra
TTCATTATCAATTGATCTGGATATTGACATATGGTCGGATCGTCGTTGATTAATCCTTTGCTTGGGTTGAACGCACCCGCTGGTTTGAACATTTTGAAACATCTTCTGTAAATCACACTGGCGCTGACTTTTGCAACTGGTGGGGTTGAACTGCACCACTGGTTTGTTCTCTACACAATAAAAGCACTCCTCTACAGCTCACACTTTTGACTTTACCTTTAGTGGGGTTGAACACACCACTGGTTTGTTCATTGCACAAAAGCATCTTCTATATCTCACACACAGACTCACCTTTAGCAGGGTTGAACACACCACTGGTTTGTTCTCTCACCAAAAAAAGCATCTTCTATCGCCACACACTGACTTCGCTCTTTAGCAGGGTTAGAACAGCACCACTGATTTGTTCTCTACACACAAGGCATCTCTACAGCTCACACCACAGGCTTTACCTTTAGCAGGGTTGAACACACCACTGGTTTGTTCATTACACACAAAGCATCTTTTATTGTGCTCACACACACAGACTTACCTTTTAGTAGGGTTGAACCACACCACTGGTTTGTTCTCTACACAAAGCATCTTCTACAGCTCACACACTGACTTACCTTTGGCAGGGTTGAACACACCACTGCTTTGTTCATTACACACAAAGCATCTTCTATATCTCCTTTGCACACAGACTCACAGCAGCAGGGTTGAACACACCACTGGTTTGTTCTCTACCCAAAAAGCATCTTCTATCGCTCACACACACAGACTCACCTTTAGTAGGGTTGAACACACCACTGGTTTGTTCTCTACACACAAAGCATCTTCTATATCTCACACACAGACTTTCTCTTTAGCAGGGGTTGAACACACCACTGGTTTGTTCTCTACACACAAAGCATCTCTCTATATCACACACAGACTCGCTTACTTTAGCAGGGTTGAACACACCACTGGTTTGTTCATTACACACAAAGCATCTTCTACAGCTCCTCACACTGACTTCACCTTTAGCAATGTGCTCACACACTGACTTACCTTTAGCAGGGTTGAAACACACCACTGGTTTGTTCTCTACACACAAAGCATCTTATATCTCACACACAGACTTACCTTTAGCAGGGTTGAACACACCACTGGTTTGTTCATTACACACAAAGCATCTTCTATATCTCACACACAGACTCACTACCTTAGCAGGGTTGAACACACCACTGGTTTGTTCTTACACACAAAAGCATCTTCTATCTCACACACAGACTAACGCCTTTAGCAGGGTTGAACACACCACTGGTTTGTTCTCTACACAAAAGCATCTTCTATATCTCACACACAGACTCACCTTTAGCAGGGTTGAACACACCACTGGTTTGTTCATTACACACAAAGCATCTTCTATATCTCACACACAGACTCACCTTTAGCAGGGTTGAACACACCACTGGTTTGTTCTCTACACACAAAGCATCTTCTATATCTCACACACAGACTCACCTTTAGCAGGGTTGAACACACCACTGGTTTGTTCTCTACACACAAAAGCATCTTCTATAGCTCACACACTGACTCACCTTTTTAGCAGGGTTGAACACACCACTGGTTTGTTCTTACACACAAAGCATCTTCTATATCTCACACACAGACTCGCCTTTTAGCAGGGGTTGAACACACCACTGGTTTGTTCATTACACACAAAGCATCTTCTATATCTCACACACTGACTCACCTTTAGCAGGGTTGAACACACCACTGGTTTGTTCTCTACACACAAAGCATCTTCTACAGCTCACACACTGACTCACTTTTAGCAGGGTTGAACACACCACTGGTTTGTTCTCTACACACAAAGCATCTTCTACAGCTCACACACTGACTCACCTTTAGCAGGGTTGAACACACCACTGGTTTGTTCTCTACACACAAAGCATCTTCTACAGCTCACACACTGACTCACCTTTAGCAGGGTTGAACACACCATTGGTTTGTTCACTACACACAAAGCATCTTCTATAGCTCACACACAGACTCACCTTTAGCAGGGTTGAACACACCATTGGTTTGTTCATTACACACAAAGCATCGTCTGGATTTCTTGTAATGACTCAGTGCACACTTCTCACAGTAATAGTGCTTGCATCTGAAAAAAGGACAAAGATGTATCATGTTTATAGACTGTGAACAACACTGTGACCTAACATGAACTTATCCGGCTAAAGTCAAGCATTCTGACTCACAGTTAAAGGTGATGTGAAATGAGGTCGTTCATTGCGTTCAAGAATATTGCACGTACATTGTGCGAGTGTGCATGTTCTAACTAGCTGACTTTTATCAATAGTGTTGATTTCATAAATTCGGAAGAAATAGGAATTTTTCATTTATATTATGAACTTTTTACTGTCACTTGCAGAAGACTAGGAGTGAAAATCAACCTCTGAGTTGGTCCAGATAGACATCAGCAATTGTTATTCAGCGATTGAATATTGCAAATCACTTAATCACTTCCATATATGTGAGACAGCATTGTCACAATGCCTGCTGTTTATGGGGAGAACATAGTCAGTTCAGTGTTCACTGCTACAGACTCACTCACTTTGTAACTATCGGGTTCTTGAATGAATTTCGACATATGAAGCATTTGAAAGGGAGGTCATCTTCATCACTGCTGATCTCGTAGTTCCGATCATCTGGAATGACACAAGAAGTACAACAAGTGAAGAAGTGAGCACAGCTCACATACCCCCGCTTCCCACTTTGGGACATGGAAATGACTGATATTGATATATATAATGTGACAATGTGTACTGATTACAGTAACAATTTATGGAAACACAACAACAAAACAAATTCTGAAAAAAATTTAAAGTAGCAAAAGGCACATCAATGGGTAATGATTAACATGTGTGTGAAGTTTGGTGAACCTAGCATGCAAACTTTAAGAGATATGCTACGGACGGACGGAAAGACAGAAGGACAGAATGAACGCTATATACCCCCGTTACTTCGTAGCGGGGGTATAATTAGTTGTAAACATATACATAAATTCCGCTAGTTTACAACATGATTAACCTGAGCATAACAGCAGATTTGTTTATATGCTATTTCTGATGACGTAAAGATGAGTGATCACTGGGAACTTTTTTATGGGAGCCACAGATTTTGGTTATTTTGGTATCACAAAGGATGACTGTATATAGAGCATGCAGCCTCTGTATGGAGTGAGTGAGTGAGTTTAGTTTTACGCCGCACTCAGCAATATTCCAGCTATATGGCGGCGGTCTGTAAATAATCGAGTCTGGACCAGACAATCCAGTGATCAACAACATGAGCATCTATCTGCACAATTGGGAACCGATGACATGTGTCAACCAAGTCAGCGAGTCTGACCACCCAATCCTGTTAGTCTCTCTTACGACAAGCATGGGTTACTGAAGGTTCATTCTAACCCGGACCTTCACGGGTCCTCTGTATGGAAGAGACATCAACAGCAAATAGAGAGGCAGAAAAGTATGGGTTACTGAAGATCAATATTCGAACCTGGATCTTCAAAGGGTTGTAAGATCTAAGATGGTGGATCATAAGGTTACACTGTGTGACCTGGTTTGTCAGATGTAGTTCATTGCTCATGTCTACCACTGTTTGGGGTGGTGGAGTAGCCTAGTGGTTAAATCGTTTGCTCATCATGCTGAAGACCTGGGTTTGATATCCCATATGGGTGCAATGTGTGAAGCCCATTTCTGGTGTCCCCATCCGTGCTGGAATATTGCTAAAAGCGGCATTAAGCTATATTCACTCACTCACTCACTCACTACCTCTGTTTGTCCTGACCTCCGTCACTTTGATGAGAAAGGAGAGTAAAACATCATGCTTGTCGTAAGAGGCGACTAACGGGATCGGGTGGTCAGGCTCGCTGACTTGGATGACAATCAATGCTCATGCTGTTGATCACTGGATTGTCTGGTCTAGACTGGATTCATTACAAACCGCCACCATATAGCTGGAATATTGCTGAGTGCGGCATAAAACTAAACTCACTCACTCACTCTTAGATTTTAAACAATGGTCTGTCCTGTATCGTAATGTAAACAGTATCATGTCAAAACATTACACTCATGTTTATGTTAACAGGATCATGTTGAAAGGAATTAGAAATAAATAACAAACAACAGCATTTTTTGTGTGATTCGCTAGCTTACAACAGGGTACAGATTATTTACAGACCGCTTCAATACAGCTGGAATATTCTGAATACGGTGTTAACCGGAAGAGGCACCAAAGAATGGGTTTTTCACATGTGGGGATCAAACAAGTCATTTGTGTGACAGGCAATACATTAACCACTATGCTAGCCCATCATTCCTGAAGTATGTATAAAAGGGAAGGCAAAGTAAAACACACAAGGCTCTAACAGACGTTGCACTCACCTTCTTTGTTAGCCTTTTGTTCATCTCGTTCCAGCTGCCAGCCATGTTTGTAATCACCTCGGTCGTGCAGGAACTTGCAGCTGTCTGGAATGTACAACATCAACATATGGCTGAATGCTTGCAATTTTAAAAAACTAACTCCAGAAATACAAACACTTTGACGTCCTTTTCACCCTCAGTACGGATTGATGGACACACTGACTGACAGACATAATGGCACCAGACAAAGTTTCATGCCATAAGATCACTATGATAATGTCAACATGGTGAGCCAAACATGAGCAATAAGACTCTATTTATTAAGAGTCAGAAGATATGATGAATCAGTTGACTTTGCTCTAAAACTCTGCAATTGTATCTCTCTATGACATGAATGCAGATTAACCTTACCTCCAAATCCACAAAAGCCAGTTTCCTTGAAGTCTTTACAGATATCCGGTTGGTAGTCCCATCTCACAGTCGCCCTCAGGTGGGCTGGTGCTCTGATTGGACCTTTCCTGAAACAGCACACAGAGACATTATAGTCATTGATAACAGAATACCTTGTATTTACTGTTTAAAGACATTCAATAGTAGTAACACCAACTTGTAACACCCAGATTGCACTCAAAGACCTGAAAGTCTGTGTGCATCAGTATCACTGTGACCAGTACAAGGTCTACAAGATATACATGGTACAATATCTACCCTGGCACTTTCTGAGTGTAGCATGTACATTGCCAGTACACATCCTTCTTTAACACAAAGGGTAATGCATTCATTTGCAAATGATCAAAGAATTGAAAGACTGAGATCAACTGTATCTTGAGGAGGGTCTAATGGGTTTTCCTTCTTTTTCCTACAAGACTGAACATGATGGAAGGGTGGGGACTGGCCAAAACTATGTCTCCCTTTGTTCAGTATGTACACTCTGTCAAAAAGCAACAATGTTAATATCTATACAGTCCTAGTTAACAACCAACATGCAGACAGTCTACCTGACAACCGACATGCAGACAGTTCTACCTGACAACCGACATGCAGACAGTCTACCTGACAACCAGACATGCAGACAGTCTACCCTGACATTGCAGACGACCGACATGCAGACAGTCCTACCTGACAACCGACATGCAGACAGTCCTACCTGACAACCGACATGCAGAAAGTTCTACCTGACAACCAACATGCAGACAGTCCTACCTGACAACCGACATGCAGACAGTCCTACCTGACAACCAACATGCAGACAGTTCAACCTGACAACCGACATGCAGACAGTCCTACCTGTGAACCGACATGCAGACAGTCCTAACTGACAACCGACATGCAGACAGTCCTACCTGACACTTCCACTGGAAGCATTTCCCGCCGCTGTGTCTTTCTTCTCAAAGTATACAGCGTAGTTGTTGAGACCCCTGTAAAGCTTGTCATCTTCTTTACCCTTCAGTTCCTTGTTGATGATCTGAGCTCTCTCAAAGATGGCTTGTGCATCCTGCTCTAGAGCAGTGTCTATCTCCACAATGGCCGTGGCTCCCATGTCACCTGGCCCTTCTCGCTTCTAGTGAAGAAGATTCATGAAACATTTATCTGGATGTACATCTGGAATCACTAACAATTATTAAACTCAAGTATTATTTTAGCTATGTTTCCATGGAAAATCCATGTTACTGGAACTATAGTTCACAGAGTAGTCTCCCTTTAAAGAAGCAGCCAGCCAAGTCATCTGGGAATATCCCATGTATATTTCTTATAGCTTCACTTAGCAATATTTGAGTGACATGAAGGTGGTCTGTACGTAATAGAGTCAGGATCTGACAATCCAGTGACTGACATTCTGGGATGAGATGACACAAGCAAGTCAGCAAGACTGACCACCTGATACTGTTAGTTCTCACAAGTACTGATTGCTGAAGACTAATTCTAACCAATAACATGTTGGCCCTTCCAGTTACCAATGTGGACCATTCTGAAAATCTGCAGATCATTGAAAAATAAGCTTACCCTTGTATACACATTCAGGAGGTTTTCTGTTACCATGATTACAGTCCTATTATAATCCATTTTGGGTAGGTATTTAGATTATCAAACAATGCTGAAGTTGTGGCAGTCTTTAAACATATATTGAGCTAAGCTTACCATATATACAGTGAGTGAGTTGAATTTTACGCCGCACTCAGCAATATTCCAGCTATATGGCGGCGCTCTGTAAATAATCGAGCCTGGACCAGACAATCCAGTGATCAACAACATGAGCATCAATCTGTTTCCTTACCCCTGTTCGACTTGACTTGTATACCATGGACAGCCTCTGGTCCTCCTCGGAGCTTTCACTGCTGTAGTCAGCATTATTTGTCACCACCGCTCTCTTTGTCTAAATAATGATAAAAGGGAAAGCATCTTGTAATTCAGCAAACAGTATATCTGATGTTTGTTGTACATATATCTCAACAGCTGATTGAGCATTCACCAATATTACATATTACAGTGAATAAATATTGGTAAATTTCCACATATCAACCCAGACTGTCAAAGGCAACATACAATACCAGAAAGGTCAATACTTATGTGGTGTCAGTTCTTGTGTTGTTCTAAACATCTAAGCAATTTATTTTTCAAAATCCCCACAACTTAACTGGAAATTTATATTAAAAAGAGATCGGTCACTGTTTTAATGAATTTCTGGCAAAAGAAAAGATTGTGATGCAATACTACATGTAATAAAATTGTCGTACTGTGCCATACTTGTGGAGCAACTGAAGGAATAATTGGTCAGTCAATCCATGTTGCTTGTGTCAGCAATTATCAGTGAGATCGGGAGATTAATTGATATTCACAAGACCGCCTCCGTGGTGTAGTGGTTAGAGCGTCCGCCCTGAGAGTGGAAGGTCGCGGGTTCGATCCCTGATCGCGTCATACCAAAAGACATTAAAATATGGTACTTGTTGGTCCCTGCCTGGCGCACGGCTTTAATGGGTACAACAAGGACTGGTCAGCTGGGAGTAATGTGTGTCGGAGTGGGGTATTCATTCAGTGTTGTAAACTCCCCAAAATTTCGGCCAGACAACTGGTCTGGTAATTCTCAAAAGTTACCAGACCGGCTGGAAAGTTACCAGTCCAGAATTTTCAGGATTAAGATAAAATATAGAGGAGGTAAATAGGAGGAGGGAACTATTTAATGTCAGGTTATTGTCACAATAACACGTTTTTAAATGTTTTTAGTCATTATATACATTACAAAATTACGCTGATTCAACAGCCAGACCATCGGGCGTGCAACTTTTTAAAACTGACCGCGAGGTCGCAAAACAGACCGTCCCGGACGGTCGGGCAGGCGGGAGTTTGCAACGCTGTATTCATGCTTCACTGCGGCATGGTATCTCAGTGAGCTAGCACTATAAAACCAGCTTCAGTCTGGGCTAGTACAAACAGCCGCACATACACATACACACACATGCACGTCGTCATATGAGCGAAATATTCTCAAGCACGACGTTAAACCCAATTTCACCTCACTGATATTCACAAAAAATGAAACATCAAATTAAACTTTAGAAAGTATATTTCTTATTACATGCATTACATTTGTTAAATCAAACCATAAACAACTGATCCAGTTTCCTGACTTCTAGCATTGCAATGTAAACAACATACTCGCATATCTCTCAACAGGAAGTATTGTGATGGGATTCTTATGGATCTTGATTTGAACTTTAGGTTTATCTTAATTTTCTTGTGTCATGTCAAAATGACCTTTGAACTAAACTTACTGGAAACAAAACTTTGTCAAATTATGTAGGTATACTCTGTGTTACATGACAATTTTGTGGCAAGCCTATAACAAATAGAGAAACAAGAGAAGAGTGTAATGCTTGATATATTATAACAACTGATCAGTAATTTGAGTGCTGCATCGAAATTTATGCATACCTTGAAATCATGTGTTGTTTCCAGACCTACATACTATATCTCTATTACCAACTGGTTCTGAATGCAACCACACAGTAGTGATTATTTAGAAAGTAAATATGGTATATTGTGGGGCTATTTTATGTGTATTGGGTTTGCCCTCACAGCTGATGTAAAGACTGATGCTTTCAAACAAGAAACATGATCATGATGACTACTACATAATTTATAAAATGTTGATTTGTTTACATGATCACAGAAAAATGATTCTGCAAGGATCATGGAGGTTATATTACCCTAATACCTTTCCTGACTTCTACATACCGACTGAACCAGTGGGTTTCTGTTTAACTGTGTCTTCTGTCGTTTCACAGCCACATTCCCACTATCGCTGTCACTGTCACTCTCTGAAAGAGTATTGAAGAAATATTAATACAAGTCACTGCTGTACTTACTGAGAAATGAGTGTTACCTGTTTGCACAAAAACTAAAAAAACTTTATTGGGTACACATTTGTATGGAAATATGTATTTGATCATTGTTTATAAAGAAAATTCATGTAGTATCATAGCAAACAATGATCCCAACAGAAAGTTTACCTCGATCATCTAGCCTCTCATTTGAGTAATTAACAAACGACTAAATTGACCCCAACCGAATTAGCAATTCCTCAAATAGCAACATACTGAGTACACAGGCATAAACTTCGGTGTAGGGCCCGACACAAATCAAGGTACACCAACTGCTTCATGATATGATTATGAGAAATCAGAAATGTCGTGTATGAGGTCGCATTCTTGCTACAGCGCGTTTGAGTGGCATCTACGAATTAAATTATGACAAAAATAAAAACAAAATAACCTTCACTACTTGAAGCTTGTTTTCGTCTTGATGCCTGTCTATTAGTCCGCTTTTTAAAGCCAAATTGGCTAACTTCTTTCTTCTCGGAATCATGCATTGGCTCATTGTCAGCCATGATGATTCTAACGATGTGCCTACGATGAAACCAAACCTTTTCATTGGTTAATGTTCTGATCCAAACCGGAAATAAAAGTTCGCACCAATCAACAGCAACGTTACAAACAAAAACATCAAAACGTGTTTGCAACTCCCCACGACGTGTTTTAGTGATGAGTAATATATATTCAGCACTGACTTCGCTGTGGGGAGTGTAAATGACGAATAATCGCGGTTTTGTTCATAACATTTATCGAACACACTGAACGTTTTTCTCCATGATGAGCAAATTTGTTGATTTTAATTGTGGTGTTGTGCTCCCAGCAAGTGGAACTGGTGAGCGAATGGGCATGTGTACACCAAAACAGTTTTGTACTGTTTTAGACAGGCCTCTGATAGTCTTCACGATTTCAACATTTCACAGGTAATTGTACATATTCAGTGGGTTATCTTTACATGAGGACATAATTGTTCTTTTGTTTTAAACCAGATATTGCCAACATGATGTTTCATTCATAAAGAACATATACTTGTAACTGTAAGAGACATTTACCATCAGATATGAAGCGAAGTAAAATTATTTGAGCTCACATTGAGGAGCCAACTCATTCACTGATTGTCATCAAGCACATTATGATAAGGGACTGCCACGAAAGAAACTAACGTGAGTTATCAACATGGTCAAACTGTTACATCTCAGTAGAAACCATATACCGACATATACAAGTATACAGATTTGGCCTATTATTGGCTCATCGGTAAGTTACCCAACCTGGTATATGGTCTCTGATCTCAGCCACAGCCAGTCATTCTCTCGTTCTATTCATTTCATGACCAGGGAAATATGCAAACATCCCTTTATCAGAATATACTGGACATCGGTATGCCAGTATCAGCAATTATAACTCATCAAAACAAAACTTAGCAGCCTTCCTTTCGATGCAAACAAACTGTTTTATACAGCTGGTAAACAAGTATTTTAAGCCCATGTTAATTCAACTATCACATTTTCCTCAATATGTGTTTGAAAGTTTCCACTGGAAGTACATACTGGCTACAAAAATAGATGTGCAGGGAATCATTCAGACCAGTTCAGAGGCAAATATTTGCCCCTTGTCTGCAGAAAATAACTCTAACATATACACAACCCCTCAGAATTATCCAAAATACTAACATACTGAAAATCTAATTTTGAACAATATCACAATTTGTGAAAAATGTCACATGTTGTATTGTAAACATGATTAGTCTCATAAACATAACATAATGTATATTATCTGTGAAGTATAATCATGACTTCTCAGTTTCCAACTGTTGACTTCTGGAGTATGTATAAGACAGGTTGCCATGGATCAAGTTCATCATTGTGACAGTGTCGGAGAGCTGCAAGGACATGATGCTCCAGCTGGTAACAGACTACAACCTCCACAAGGTCACTGTTGTTGCTGGGTCCCCAACCAGGCACAGATCTATCTACAATGGCATCAAGGCCGTTGCAGGTGGTATGTACAATTGATTGAAACTATGCAGTATTAATACTGGTTCAGGAATGACAGAAAAACATGAAAATCTTTCAGGTCAGCATTGTGAGATAGAAGGATAAGCAGATGACCATATTTGATTTATTTGTGATAACAAGAGTGCATGAAACCGTTATGGCTGTATCCATGGTAACAATGTGGCTTGTGAATGACCAAATGGATTAAAGGCAGAGGTCTAGTGTTTCTCAGATTCCCTTACTTTTTTCCTTGTTCTGATCATAACCATTGTCCCTTACTGCTTTTAAACACCCAACATGCTCAAATAATAAAAAGTCTACTATAAGTTTGATCATTTATTCTCATAACTACCGCATTGATTTGATACATTTTTGTCATATTTCCTTGTTTGATGTCAAACATTAAGAAGCATAAAAAAATTAAAACAGTTTCATCTGATTTTGATGATGTTTTTGCAAGTATAAAATCTGTGATTATCGTAATATAACATGGCAGTAACCACGGTAACCCACAGATCCATGCTGACTGTTTCAGTATGCAGTGCACCAGATGTTGTCTTAATTCATGATGCAGTTAGAATATTTGGTGAAGAAGATCTCATCCGAGACATTGCCTTGGCTGCTCACAAACATGGGGTAATGTTCTTTCCTGTACTAAATAATCCTCAATATGTTAGGACATTAGGGAAGCCTAGTTGTTAAACAATTCACTCAAAGGCCCAGGTTCAGTTTACCTATCTGTACAATGTATTTATTTCTGTTGCACTGAATTATGATATTGTATGGATAATGCCACAAGCTGCATAAGACCATACTCTGTTGCTCAATAACGCATGTTGTAAGTGAACGTGTATATATTGACATCACATGTATATCAGCCACCACACTGCGATCCATTCACGCAGTACAGTAGATTTGTTCGCAGTCTCCTGACAAAGTGTTATTTAAAACTGGATGTTTTTACTTGAATTTAATTGTTATTCCCCATGCTTGAAAGTATGTGGTATTAAGTTATTAAGCTGTTATTAAGACATAGTTATTCTGCCAGGCATCAGGAGTCACCCGACCCCTCATATCCACGGTGATTGCGTCAGATTCTGACGGGATGTTGACAGAGTCCTTGGACAGAAGTCAGTACGCTGCGAGCGAAATGCCGCAGGGATTTAAGTATCATGTCATTAAACAGGCCTACGAGAAGGTAATAACACAGATGATAACACAGATTCCGTAAGGATTACGTCATTAAACAGAACTATAAGCATGATGAGGCATTAATCATAACGCTGATAAGAATTTAGATATTCCCTCTGTATGCTGTGAATGAGATGCCAGAGGTCTTCCAGTATCCACATTAAACAGGCATACAAGTAGATAAACATAACACAGGAATACAGGTTGTTTATTTCAATAAACAGATGTCTTGTATCACACAAGAACGCTCTACATATATAACGTTTAAAGCATAATTACATTTAAAATGGTAAGTGGGTGTCTTGAATTTATGGATTTACATGCCCAAAATGCGTTATAGGCAGGGGGAAGAGAAACCTATTTCAATATAAACATCACTGACTTAACTCCATTGTGTCAATTACTGTATTTTTTTCATTGCTACGCACCTATCTTTTTAGGTACAGCTTATCTCTCCTCACTCACGGTCAAGTGAGCTTATGTCCTGTTGTTGGTCTGTCATTAACTGTTTTTATTGACAGAGTACCGACTTTGATTTTGACTATGGCACTGAGTGTCTTCTGCTGGCCAAGAAGCGGCGCTGGTGTGAATCGTGTATAGTGGCCGGCAAGCCCTACTTGTGGAAGGTGAGCATGTCAAAATGCTGGTGTAGAGTCAGTGTTGACATGGAGTAGAGTACAGTGTACTACAAATAAACATCAGTGTGGTATTAAAAATACAACAATACAAGATATTGTGTGCAATGATATAACCGATCTGAATATTATGAAAGTGTTATCCTCTAAAGCAAATATCATCAAGGACTGACAAGGTTTGAAAGTTTTCTGTATTTTGAAAGTACTGGGAATAATCACCTGTTAACCAAGAAACTTGTATGTCAGAAGGAAGTTTTTCAATCATGCTAATCATAACAGTTGGAACGATTAGTTTTTGTTATGTATTGATTAACTTCCTGACTTGGACTGTTTCCTTCTGCCCAGGTGACACACAAGAAGGATCTACATGCAGCAGAAGCAATGCTGAAAGGTATTTTGTCATTATCTAGATAGTGAGTGAGTGAGTGCTTTAAGCAATATTCCAGCAATATCCCGGCAGGGACAGCTGAAATGGGCTTCACACATTGTACCCATGTAGGGAATCTAACCCTCGTCTTTGGTGTGACAGGCAAATGATTTAACCGGTGAGGTACCCCACCACCCAAGATCTATATAGACTTACTCAGAGGACATTTTTCAGTCCAGTGTCTGTAACAGATATCATTGTATTTAAGATATAACAGCAATAGTTTTATTCAAATGTCACTTTCATGATTTCACAAAATTTTGATAAGAGTTTCTTCCATACCTCTGAAATATATGTTCAGGACATTTAGTGGACACTGATTCAATGACAGAGAAAATGATCTGAAACCTTGTAACCAACAGTAGTGTGTATATCTCCACAGAGCAGTTTCTCCACGTAGCCATTCTGCCCACAGCTGGACAAGATGTGTTAGTGGATACCCTTGAGAGACAGCTGTGTACTGCCTTGAGATCTGAGCAGGTGAGGAAGGGAGAGGTTTGGACAGTCTGGGACAGTTGTGTATGTACAAATTACCAGGGGTTATGAAAAGTCTTTAGCTTAGTGAACACAAACTGAAATATTGTTGTGAGTTTAAGTTACTTTTTAACATAGTCTTCTTGCTGTATTCTTGTTCCGTCTCTTATAGAGGTCAGTTATCACTGTGTTTTATTTACTTTTTAACATAGTCTCCTTGCTGTATTCTTGTTCCGTCTCTTATAGAGGTCAGTTATCATTGTGTTTGGTTTATTTTAATTTGAAAACAGTTGGTAATCAATATTGAAGCATACAACATTATGGATAACAACTTCTTGTTTATTATCCTTAAAGTTGTATACTTAATTATTGTCACACCAACCTCTAGAATGCTGATCTAACAATTAGGTGGTAATCACTAATGGCCATATCTGAAGAAGAAGGGAGATGGGTGCCAGTATTGGCCAGTTTAGAGCAGTTATCCGATCAAGAGTTATGCCCCCTGCAGATGATTATTATGGGATGTGTATGTGAGCCGAGCACATGGAAAACAGTGTACTGTAATGCTATGAGGAATAAAGTTGGTTCTTGTCAAGACAACAGCCTCTTTATATGACAATGGATTAGAGGCTAGTATCCACACTTCCACACAGCAGCCATTGCAACATGGATGGTGTAAACAACAGCATTGTCCTGATAGAGAGGGACACTATGTCACTCAGTGTCAGCTGAAATGCTTCTTCTTGTTCAATTGTTGCCATCTTGTCAATGAGTTACCCGTGAAGATCCGGGTTAGAATTCATCTTCAGTAACCCATGCTTATCGTAAGAGGCGACTAATGGGATCGGGTGTCAACCACTGACTGGGTTGGCACATGTCATTGTATCCCAATTGTGTAGATCGATGCTTCTGCTGTTGATGATATAGCTGATATATTGCTGATTGAAGCATAAAACTAAACTCACTCACTCATTTCAATAAGTTGGCAAACATTCACCATTTATAGTTGTTGATGTTATGTATTGTGTCTTTGCTGTCCAAGAGGATGGTGGCTATAACTGTTTCCACACCATAGGTTCTTATTTCTGTCAGGATCACAGTGATCTGGGTTCAGCTCAGCACCAGTCACTAGCCTTAAATTGAAATCATTTGGGTTGTGGTTATAACTGGGTGATAGTTTAAGTACATGGATACATGTGATGCTCTATCTGTAGGTTAAAGTGACGTCGGAGATAATCACACAGTCTCACAGTGAACATGCCAACACCTTCATCCACATCCACTCCTCGCTGCCCTCTAACCGGTCAGCTCTGAATCCGGCCACCCATCCATGTGGTGACCGGCTATTGTTTGACCACTGCCACATTCACGTGTTCATGCTTGAACCAACCCAGGTGTCCGACCAGCATCACCAACTGAGTGTTCACTTCAAGCAACTGGCCATCCAGCTGAAGGGTCAGCATTTCATGGTGTATGCTGTTCTAGCTCAGGTATTTCAAGTTATCAAAAATGTTCTGCAGTACTCTCTCCTTTTTTGAACTTTAACAGTTGTGAGATTGACATGACTGGAACGTCATCATGATATAAAGGTCTATGTAATATACTTGCTACCACAGTTCAATTGGCTTGGTTAGCAAAATCTATTATGGTACATATTGATCAACATTACTACTTATGAAATGTAATACTCCATTCCCCAAGAGCCTTTTTGTTGTAAATTTGGGATTGAGAAAAAGATATATATACAGGGGTGGAAATAACCCATTGCCCGACGTCCGAGTCCAGTGTGTTTTTCTGTCGGGCAAGCAAATTTGTATATCACACTGTACCGGTGTCCAGTTGACTTTCCAATGTTAATTATGCTGTTTATTTAAAAAATCAGCAAGAAAACGGTCAGTATAGTGGACAAATTATCAGGGCAAGTGACTTTACATGTGCCACTGTACCGGAGTACACTAGCAGTTTTAAAGTTATTTCCACCCCTGATATATCAAGAAATGTATTCATACACTGCAGAAGAATTTGCAGGATCTAATCACACTGAACAATGTTTTAAGCCAATTAGCATGATAAGATTGCAATGTACATTATTAATGACAGGTTTAATACATTAGATGGACCCCTACCACCATACTCTGAAGGAGAGTGAGTGAGTGAGTGAGTTTAGTTTTACGCCACACCCAGCAATATTCCAGCTTTATGACGGCGGTCTGTAAATAATCGAGTCTGGACCAGACAATCCAGTGATCAACATCATGAACATCGATCTGCTCAAATGGGAACCGATGACATGTGTCAACCAAGTCAGCGAGCCTGACCACCCAATCCCGTTAGTCGCCTCTTACGGCAAGCATAGTCACCTTCTGTGACAAGCATGGGTTGCTGAAGACCTATTCTACTCCGGATCTTCACGGGTCTCTAAAGGAGAGGGGGCGATGGGGTAGCCTAGTGGTAAAAACTTTTGCTTGTCATGCCAAGGATCAGGTTCGATTCCCCACATGTGTACAACATGTGGAACCCAATTCTGGTGTCTCCTACCATGATATCATTGGAATATTGCTAAAGTGGTTTAACACTGCACTTACCCATCCACTCAAGGAGAGTCTCTGGTTTATACAGTCCAAAACATCTGTCTGTTTTTACCATCTGAACAATAAATGCAGGAAAGATAGTTAAATAATAATACATACATTGATATGTATTTCAGACAACAGAAAGCTGTGAAGCAGTTTCAGCAATGGTGAAGCATCTGGTCATCCACAGAAGTACAGCCCTCTCGGGACAAGTCTTCCTTGTGTGACCAAGAGTTGTCTCCCTTCTCCATAATCAGTAGCTCTTCCCATATACATGTATTTCTGATACTATCAGTATGTATACTTTGTATGAAAGAAACCTCATGTGCCATAATTCTAAAGAATACGTGTAAGCAATATCTAAGTAAGCACCGTTCAAGTGCTGAATTTCCATTCGGAAGACACCATATAGATATAGAAAACACCCTTACTGAATGTGCATCTAATCATCATGAAACACAATTCAGAAGACACCATATAGATATAGAAAACACCCTTACTGAATGTGCATCTAATCATCATGAAACAATTCAGAAGACACCATATAGATATAGCAGTCTCTTTTTGACAGAGACAAGAAGAAAGGATGAGACAGCATAAGGGGCCTATAGGGGGCCGTGAGATATGCGTTGGTAAGAAATGAAGAATATCTTGAAGTAGGTTGTTATTATAGTTTTCTGATGTGCTTATGTGAATGACAAGGATGATTAGTTCTTTTTGTACTTGAATATGTTTGGTATGAAATGCACAGGTAAGATTAAAATATTTCAAAACATATATTAGAGGTTGTTTCTAAACATTTTACTAATAACCGGAAACAAGCTAGTTAATAGAAAGTTTATTGTCTTTAGATTGTCTTATACTGAACAAAGGAAGTTGAGGATCATTCATAATTTTCAGAGATATGTATATGAAATTTTGTAAAGTCTAGTGGTCAGCCATTTGAACATGTTTAATAATTTTCATTCCAATATTTCCAACTTCAACTTTAGTAAAACGTTTTTATTTGGTCTAAAATTTTCTTGATTGTACTTCATCCTTCACAATGTTATTGTGTATTATATTGTTTTGTATTTTATCATGTTTATTGTATTTGTTGATCAATACATTCTGTACATGTCTTTACATTCGCATTATAAAATATGACAGAAATCTCATATCGCAGATTTAAAGCAGGGAAAGCATTTACGGCTCCTTGAAGTTCATTCAGGTTATTGCCTGTAAGGTATAATACTCACATACATAGTTTCCACAGCACTTTTGGGCCTCACCTCACACAAGCCTGCAGGGTAGCCTCATGGCATGCTGAAGGCCTGGGTTCTATTCCCAAAGTGGCTACAATTTATGAAGCCCATTTCTGGTGTTTCCTGCCATAATTTTGCTGGAATATGGCTGAAATCATGTAAAACCCAACTCACTCACTCACCTCACAGTCACACACCTGTCCAACACACCTGTCTATCACACCTGTCCATCACACCTGTCCATCACACCTGTCCAACACACCTGTCCATCACACCTGTCCAACACACCTGTCCAACACACCTGTCCATCACACCTGTCCATCACACCTGTCCATCACACCTGTCCATCACACTACCCGTGAAGGTCCGGGTTAGAATATTGATCTTCAGTAACCCATGCTTGTCGTAAGAGGCATATAACGGGATCGGGTGGTCAGGCTCGCTGACTTGGTTGACACATGTCATCGGTTACCAATTGTGCAGATCGATGCTCATGTTGTTGATCACTGGATTGTCTGGTCCAGATTCGATTATTTACAGACTGCCGCCATATAGCTGGAATGTTGCTGAGTGTAGCGTAAAACTAAACTCACTCACTCCATCATACCAGTGTGAAGATGCAGATTTATATGTATCCAACTCACCATGGATTTGCAATGTCTTACATTCTTATTAAATCATAAGTTCCTGCGAGATGAAACTGACCAGGATGTTATACAGCCTTGTGTATACTGGTGCTTGATGAGGGGATTATGCAATAGTAAATTCTTATGTTATGTTTTTAATTCATTTATTGTTTCATCCATGATATATATTAATACTCCATTTATACTTATATCTCTGTTTACATAGAACTTGAATTTTTATGTGTTGAATAAAGAAAATGACACATACCATCAGGGTTTTGTGAATGATACATATTGACGGCCAAGGCTTTACATTGACACCAGCCTACCAGTCTCTATGTTGGGTTATATTTCCCTTCCTAATGACATAAGTATGCATGTTGTATGATATGTCCTTTAGAAGAGCGACGGTGCACCCTTCAAGGCACCAAAATGACACGTCTTAAACCTCCAGTATGTGATATTGTGCCCACTTCAAGACACTAAAACGACACCTCTTAAACCCCCAGTAAGTGGTATTGTGCCCCCTTCAGGGCACTGTGATCACATGTCTTAGTATGTGGTATTGTGCCTCCTTCAAGACACTAAAGTGACACCTCTTAAACCCCCAGTATGTGGTATTGTGCCCCCTTCAGGGCACTGTGATCACATGTCTTAGACCCCCTGTATGTGGTACTGTGCCCCCTTCAGGGCACTGTGATCACATGTCTTAAACCCCCTGTATGTGGTACTGTGCCCCCTTCAGGGCACTGTGATCACATGTCTTAGACCCCCAGTATGTGGTATTGTGCCCACTTCAAGACACTAAAACGACACCTCTTAAACCCCTAGTAAGTGGTATTGTGCCCCCTTCAGGGCACTGTGATCACATGTCTTAGTATGTGGTATTGTGCCTCCTTCAAGACACTAAAGTGACACCTCTTAAACCCCCAGTATGTGGTATTGTGCCCCCTTCAGGGCACTGTGATCACATGTCTTAGACCCCCTGTATGTGGTACTGTGCCCCCTTCAGGGCACTGTGATCGCATGTCTTAAACCCCCAGTATGTGGTACTGTGCCCCCTTTAGGGCACTGTGATCACATGTCTTAGACCCCCAGTATGTGGTATTGTGCCCCCCTTCAAGACACTAAAATGACACGTCTTAAACCCCCAGTATGTGGTATTGTGCCCCCCTCAGGGCACTGTGATCACATGTCTTAGTATGTGGTATTGTGCCCCCTTCAAGACACTAAAGTGACACCTCTTAAACCCCCAGTATGTGGTATTGTGCCCCCTTTAGGGCACTGTGATCACATGTCTTAGTATGTGGTATTGTGCCCCTTTCAAGACACTAAAATGACACGTCTTAAACCCCCAGTATGTGGTATTGTGCCCCCTTTAGGGCACTGTGATCACATGTCTTAGACCCCCTGTATGTGGTATTGTGCCCCCCTTCAAGACACTAAAATGACACGTCTTAAACCCTCAGTGTGTGGTATTGTGCCCCCTTTAGGGCACTGTGATCACATGTCTTAGACCCCCTGTATGTGGTATTGTGCCCCCCTTCAAGACACTAAAATGACACCTCTTAAACCCCCAGTATGTGGTATTGTGCCCCCTTTAGGGCACTGTGATCACATGTCTTAGACCCCTGTATGTGGTATTGTGCCCCCCTTCAAGACACTAAAATGACACCTCTTAAACCCCCAGTATGTGGTATTGTGCCCCCTTTAGGGCACTGTGATCACATGTCTTAGACCCCCTGTATGTGGTATTGTGCCCCCCTTCAAGACACTAAAATGACATGTCTTAAACCCCCAGTATGTGGTATTGTGCCCCCTTTAGGGCACTGTGATCACATGTCTTAGACCCCCTGTATGTGGTATTGTGCCCCCCTTCAAGACACTAAAATGACACGTCTTAAACCCCCAGTATGTGGTACTGTGCCCCCTTCAGGGCACTGTGATCACATGTCTTAGACCCCCTGTATGTGGTATTGTGCCTCCCTTCAAGACACTAAAATGACACGTCTTAAACCCCCAGTATGTGGTATTGTGCCCCCTTCAGGGCACTGTGATCACATGTCTTAGACCCCCTGTATGTGGTATTGTGCCCCCCTTCAAGACACTAAAATGACACGTCTTAAACCCCCAGTATGTGGTATTGTGCCCCTTCAGGGGCACTGTGATCACATGTCTTAGACCCCCTGTATGTGGTATTGTGCCCCCCTTCAAGACACTAAAATGACACGTCTTAAACCCCCAGTATGTGGTATTGTGCCCCCTTTAGGGCACTGTGATCACATGTCTTAGACCCCCTGTATGTGGTATTGTGCCCCCCTTCAAGACACTAAAATGACACGTCTTAAACCCCCAGTATGTGGTATTGTGCCCCCTTTAGGGCACTGTGATCACATGTCTTAGACCCCCTGTATGTGTATGTGTGCCCCCTTCAAGACACTAAAATGACACGTCTTAAAACCCCAGTATGTGGTATTGTGTCCCCTTCAGGGCACTGTGATCACATGTCTTAGACCCCCTGTATGTGGTATTGTGCCCCCCTTCAAGACACTAAAATGACACGTCTTAAACCCCCAGTATGTGGTATTGTGCCCCCTTCAGGGCACTGTGATCACATGTCTTAGACCCCCTGTATGTGGTATTGTGCCCCCCTTCAAGACACTGAAATGACACGTCTTAAACCCCCAGTATGTGGTATTGTGCCCCTTCAGGGGCAAAGTGATCACATGTCTTAGTGACCCCTGTATGTGGTATTGTGCCCCCTTCAAGACACTAAAATGACACGTCTTAAACCCCCAGTATGTGGTATGTGGTATTGTGCCCCTTCAGGGCACTGTGATCACATGTCTTAGTATGTGGTATTGTGCCCCTTCAAGACACTAAAATGACACGTCTTAAACCCCCAGTATGTGGTATTGTGCCCCTTTAGGGCACTGTGATCACATGTCTTAGACCCCCTGTGTATTGTGGTATTGTGCCCCCTTCAAGACACTAAAATGACATGACGTCTTAAACCCTCAGTGTGTGGTATTGTGCCCCTTTAGGGGCACTGTGATCACATGTCTTAGACCCCCTGTATGTGGTATTGTGCCCCCCTTCAAGACACTAAAATGACACGTCTTAAACCCTCAGAGTGTGGTATTGTGCACCCTTTAGGGCACTGTGATCACATGTCTTATACCCCCTGCATGTGGTATTGTGCCCCCTTCAAGACACTAAAATGACACGTCTTAAACCCCCAGTATGATTGTGCCTACCACATGACATCACAGTGACATGTCACATCACACACCCATGTTGTACTGTGCTCAAATCAAGATGCCATAATGACACGCCATAAACCCCCATCCATTTGGTATTGTGCCCAAATGAATGAATACTGCCATTTACTGCCAACACAACAAAAGTACAAGAATCTGTACTTTACTGAGAAAATATACTCTTCACAAAAAGTTGAGCAACACAAATGTAGTCTCATTACATTTTCATGTATTGAAATGGCAAATCATGGAATGATGCAATGGAAAGGTGAAACATATGTACACACGATTAACTAAATGAAATGAAATGGTATTGAGCAATAATAGACTTACAAATCATCAAAACCGTGAAACAGTCGTGCAAAATGTGCTGCATTGATGGAGCAAAATGTTAACATTAAGGTTCAAGTCAGTTTTGGTCAGTGAAGCAGTGTTCAGTAACGCGTATGACCACCATGAGCACAAATGCAAGCTTCTTCACGTATTTGCTTTGACCAAATGAGCCTTTAAAGTTGCTGTTGTGGAATGTTCTACCATTCTCTCTGTAACGCCTGCTTTAGGTCATCCAGAGTCGGGGGGTGAACATGGAGACCGTAAACACGACTTCCAATAATGTCCCAAGCATGCTCAATGGGATTCAGATCAAGGGACCTTGCAGGCCAGTCCATATGCGTGATGTTGTTGATCTAAACAACATCGTTAACACCTCTTTCTCGGGCATTATCATCCATGGACGGGTATTATCATCAAAACAAATAAAGTTAGGACCCGCTTGTTGTGCCAGAGGAATGATTGCAGGTAGGTTTGTTGTCAATGCAGGTAGGTTTGTTGTCAATGTTATCAGATAAATCAATCTGACATTCCCTTAAGGTTATGTATTCTTCGAATATTTACCTTCCAGTAACATGCCGGCAAAAATCGCTATCGAGATTGATAAAGATATTACACTGAAACTACTTGTTGCTTAACTTTTTGTGAGGAGTATATATATAACATATGCCTAAATCAAGATGCAATAATGACGCACCATAACAGTACAGATAATATGGGTTATGTTGAAAACTATAGTCTGTTTGCAGTGAAAACGTACCGATGAATTTCACTTTAAACAAAAAAGTAAATCAAACAAAGTGAATTTAAGATCTTAATTTCACTATATTTGATTTACTTTTTTCTTAACAAACGTTTTCACTGCAAAACAGACTATAACTTGAACGGCGATTACACAATAGTTACATCTCCAAGAGTTTGTAGCTATATTATACAATGCATGCTTGTAAACGAAAATTAATAACAAATCTCAACAATATAGTATCGTTTACTCAACGCAATTGAACTATTAACAGATCATAAACGTTTCGTCAAAATGATTATGCCCAGCACACAGGTAAATGCACACAATATACAGAAAGAAATGCGACTGACAGACTTCAATGCAGATCTAATATAACGTCAGTTATGGAAAACGTGTTTTGAATATTGGCAGACAAAAAGGAAGAATGGTCAACAGCTATAAGGCAGGATGCTCTGATTAAAATTCATTCTATCATGTCATGTCGTGCCGTGTCAAATTATATCATGTCACTAACTGTTACGTTGTATATTATAAAACGGTCACCGCGGGGTAATACATTGTATCTTAGTAAAATGGTTCCCCTGCAAACTGAAAAGCAAACTGCTGTTTTACAAAAATACCACGTGCATATACACTGTTTAATCTATCAAATCATTCCAAAATATGTGAAACGTATTCTATAGATCTGCTGAAGTTTTACCTGTGTATAACAAACTAGCAAGCTCATTTTTTAATGTAAATATGAGGGTTTTCAATCCAGTACTGCTTCCGTACAGTCAATTTTTGGGCGGTGTAAAGAAACATTTATAATTCGAAACGGACATTAGGCTGCCCGCATTGTGTTCTGTGAGTTGGCATCCAACATGGTAATACTTTCTTCATTGCTAAAGTTTCTGAGATAATGAAATGTACTCTTCCTATCTCTTGCCAGTCAAGAATATTCACCCATTTAAAATACTCTTACCCTTACACATTCATAAAAATGTCAGGTCAGCTCAATCTCTCTTCATCTATTTCTATTTTAAATTGTTTCCGAAGGAACTAATTAAAGACTTTACCTCGTGATGTGGATAAGAAACAGTTAAAACTATGGATGGCTTCGTGATATAAAGACTAGTTCCTTGACAATGACTACAACCTCGAACTCATGGTGAGCGTGAGTATCACTTAAGGTTATGACTAAACATGAGCAAGTATTCACTATTCATGAATGACATTACGCTTCTCTTACAAATGGCCGTTGTCTGCTTGCTTTAATGAATCTTTTGAAGCTGTAAGACTCGCTATCATGGCGGAAGCTGTTATGACTCAGGACAGGACCAGCTTCTCCAGCTGCAGCATGGGCGCCTCCACCAGGATGGCCACCAGGAAGGAGAAGATGAACGACATGCACGTGTAGCCGAAGAAGCGGTAAACCTGGAATACACAACAATGTTGGTCTGACATTTTTTATATGACAGAACGTGATTTCAGCAAGCGTTACAAAATATACAGATATAGTACGGATTTACCTATGCATTGATATCCGAACTTCCGGTATGATATATCAACGATTCCTTGGACAACGTATTATTTTTTAGCATTTTCGGGAAATGTTTTTCAATAGAAATTCCCAGCGTCCTTCACGAAGGAGGGTTAAGTCTCACATAGAAAGATTTAGCCTAAAAACATCAGAATATAAAACTATTTCTTAACATTTCAGATATTTCAGTCCCTCTTGGCTGTCAAAATAATCGTCGAAATAGATTCCGTGAAAACCTTCTTCATGTTGGTGATCTCATGGTCACGCGGAGCTAGATCAGGAGAATAAGATGAATGTTGATTGCGTTCAAGCAGCGTCTTGACGGAAGAACGCATATTGTTGTTTGAACGTTGGGAACTCTTGTTTCATCAAGAGCGACAAACTTTTGCAAGAGCCTTCTGGATCAGTTCCAAACATAGATTGTCACAAGGAAATGCGTATGATGAGTTATTGATCAGATACTAGACGCTTTGGCATCCAATATGGTAATACTTTCGTCATTGCCAAAGCTTCTGAAATAAACAATGCATACTGAACTGTCAATGTAACGTTCAGATGTTTGCCAGTCTATCATCACTATATCGTGGATTCATTTCTTCTTGTGTTCTCAGGCCTTCCGGAACAGGAGTTGTGTTCAAGGCTCTCCCTGATGTGTAAAGTCTGCAGCCCACCTCTGGCATAGGAAGGGTATCCTTCCCTTGTGTCCTTTTTATTAATGACTTTTGACAATGATTCTGTAAAATGTCTTCGCTCCTCCATGTTTCAAAGGTAACAGCTATCAGATATTCAACGATTTGAGAAGACGGGGTGTATATACTTCTATAACGTGTTAGGTCTACTATAATTGAGTTTACTACTACGCATTTTGTTCAAATATCCAATCGTCAACCCAATGAATTGTGTTTCTTGGTATGTTTTCAGGACGAACAATATTTGTACTAGTATATAATTTCATGAAATATTTTTGCGGTCATCGTTGCTGGCGAGCTGGTTTCTACCTAAGGCGACGATTCCTTTTTAATACAGTTTCTTTATTAATTGGAACCCTACATGTTTAGCGTGAGGCTATAAAGCGTATTAAATGCACAACCTCTACAGAACCCACTCTTCACAGATATATACTTACAATGTACCCGGATGTAAAGTTGAATAGGGATCTCGCAGTGGCTGCTTCAGTCTGTATAAACATGAGGTGTACAAGGTAGGCCCCGTATGTGAGTCGAGAAAGAGGCTGCCACCAGTCCCAGGACAACATCCAGTCCACGAAACCTGTGTGAGGGGCATTGTATGTATACTTGTGTTCAATCTCCAATAGAGAATTAATTCTGCAGTTAATTGAGTGAGTGACATTGCTTTCAGCAATATTCCAGCAATACCACGGCGAGGGACACCAGAAATGGGCTTCACACATTGTATCTATGTGGAGAATCGAACCCGGGCCCTCAGCGTGACGAGAGGACGCTTTAACCATTAGGCTACCCAACCGCTCCTTGCAGTCAATTGAGAATAACCAGCTGCAGTCTCTGTTATCAATCAAAACACATTTCATCTTATTCACGTATCTCGTCCTCAATAATGATATGCTTTTCTAAAGCAGTTGGTGAGACTGATATGGAGAAAATGATTTAAAGCGCATAGTTAAACAACATTATCAATGGCCAACGAGTGAGTGAGTTAATATTTACCGTTACATCTGCAATATTTCAGACATATCTTGACGAGAAAAATTTAAAAAATGGTTTTAAAAATGATTTTCTTTTTTAAATTGAAACCTGTCATCGATGGAAACACTGCTAGAGTTTAACAGATAGTAAGGTAAAACTAGCATGTTATTATAAAAAGTATAATTAAACGGGACAATAAAATACACCCAAAAAATGGACTACAGATCGCCAGCAACTGAAGTAAGATCAACACACAAGGGACCATGGGGACTTACAGTACTTTTGCTACCTTAATGGAATAATGGCCAACAAGAAAATCATGACATGACATAATCGTGACATCTTCTCTACACTCCTGATTGCACGCACCTGCTTTCCCCTTGAAGCACATGAAGATGACCCAGGCCAACACCAGCCCCCACACGGGTCTATAGAGCGTCTCATGAGCCGTCCTTGCTTCCACACCCCAGCCAGGTCTCCCCTCAGCATTGGCGTCATAGGTCGCCAGTGTACAGGCCCCGGCTGCCACCAACGCCAGGAGCCAGCCCACTCCCTGCAGGAACTGGAACAAATAATGTACCACAGTTGTCTGGTACCGTCTGGTGGAATCTCTGAAACTCCCTGTTTAACTTAGGAACATTAATTCAATATGCCGTATCCCTACTATACTCTCCTGAATTGGATCATGAAGTGTCATTGTTATGATCGGCCGTTAGAATAAATAAAAGCTCCTTCCAGGGATAAAACGTTTGGGGAACTGAAACCTTGTTAATGGAGTATTGAATTCCCTTTTGTACGTTGGTAGGTCTTATTCTAGATTTTGTTTGGCTGGCTTTCTACAAGTTGGTGAGTCAATAATGAAGCGCACGACTTTTATGTGATGAGAAGTCTATGTAGTGACAAACATCTGATTACCATTAACAACAGCATCTATTGAATAACACTGGCACATGATTGGATGAGGCCAGGCGGGGAGTAAGAACAACAAATACCACGGGTCATAAGGCCTATAAGCTTGACAACGGTGCAACAATCTACACCGAAACGTCGTTAACCATAAAACCCGCAAAGACCCGTTTTAGAATTGATCTTCAGCAACCCATGTTTGCGGAAAGAGACGACTAAGGTGGTCAGACTCGCTGACTTTGTTGACACATGTCATCGTTTTCCATTTGTGTAGATCGATGCTCATGCCGTAAATCACTGTATTGTCTGGTCCAGATTCGATTATGTACAGACTGCTGCCATATAGCTGTCATTGATTTGTTTCGGCGTTAAA
The DNA here is from genome assembly GCF_003918875.1 of Haliotis rubra. Taxonomy (NCBI): domain Eukaryota; kingdom Metazoa; phylum Mollusca; class Gastropoda; order Lepetellida; family Haliotidae; genus Haliotis; species Haliotis rubra. The sequence goes on from NW_025766600.1 coordinate 26,723, forward strand.
CAACAAACAAACTAACCGTGATCTGCGGACTTTGAAACAGATTTTGGTAGTGACATTGTTAAGCTCAGTCCTGGCTATGTTAGCAACACAGCTGAGGAAGGATTAATTAAAACCCCTATTTCATAAAACAGCTGAATAGCTGTTCACTTGCATCTGGCCCCGTGAGTTCAAAACAAGCCGACACATCAAACCTATTATATAGCCGAGAATTGGTGATGGTGCCTAAACTCTTCACTTGGGCCATTCCCAAATCCGCGTTTGAGTTTGTGTGTTTAAATAGGGGATGGATTTTTATATGCTTGGCAATATGCGTCTGAAATCTGGTCTTGATCGAGGACAATTTAGATTCATAATTCTAATCAACAACAACATATTCTCTGTATTCACGAGAAGTTCACAGGACATGGCATTCCCATTGGTAATATAAGGATTGGACAGTTCGAAATTACGCACGACATACACGTGTTTCTGAAATCTACCTTTTCTTTAAGCATAACGATGTCTACTACTCACTGGAGACATCTTGGCATCGCGGGACTTGAAGGTGTGAAGGATGTAGCCTAGCATCATCCCTATGGCGAATGTTCCGATCCGACACCAAGGTTTCTCGTACACCATTTCAAAGTACACTGAAGCGTTCCTGCAAAATATCAGTTATAATATCATCTTAATAGACATTGTGTATTCTTTGCATTAATTACTCAAAGGCACCCCGGGGTATTGTGCTCCATTTGCTCTTAGGAGAATGATCCGTGCAGGGATGCAGGATCCGCTGGTTATTGGTTCGAATCCGAAATTCAGATGAAGACAGATAGATAGATAAATAGATGCAGTAAAGAGGGTTCGGATGACCAATGGGGAATCAATGACTACCCGAACGGCATGATGTACGTTTGGTTCAGTGGAATGAATCCCCCCTAACCAGGCCCACCACGGATGGCGTACGTAATTAGGCCCTTATAAATATTTATGCTTAACAGATTTATAAAATGCAGCAGCGAGAGAGGCCGGGTAGTCCTAGCACAGTTAGGCTGGTAAGGCTCATCTTTAGCTCATGTACCCTTGCTAGTGTTTCTCTATGATTGTCATTATCACTGAAAGTCAACAGGGTTGTCGGGGTTGTGTCGTTGTTAAAACTCCACCCGTCACCCCTATTTGTCTTGGTTATTGGTGCTCATGCGATCCCAGCAAGATTTAAACACCGTCCTTAACAATGTGAAGTAACTGTAAGCAAATGAACATTTGAAAATACACAAACTTGTTTTTCCTTACGTGAAAAGGTCAGCGTTGTACTTGTGTATGAGTGAGGCGGTGGTGGCGACGCTGCAGATGATGTAACCGATCACAACAGTGATACCCGCTGCCTTGAAGATCTTCCCAGCTGTGGTCCCCGTCCATCTCGAACTGCAGCGATGAAATGGATGGAACACACATCTATACTATTTGTAATCAGATATTCGCTAGAACATATTTGCAGTCAAATATTGGCTAGAACATGATCTGGCCAGGTGACGATACCAATGCCATTATCTAACTAGGTGACGATCCCAGTCCAAAGTTCTGAACCGGCGACACAAGCAAGTTTCTAATCTTGCTTAGTGTCTAGTTTAAAAAAACACAACAGAAAGATGGCTGAAACAGTAACCAAGTTAATGTGGCTTTCCCATCCTTACGAAGTACCCATTCACAGTCGGATGGGCTGGGACACATAGTTACAGTACTTTGTAAAAGTTTACTGCACGTTGCTGTACCCGCAACTAGGTGTTTGCACGTATTCTTGTGGCAACCATCTGGTCATATACCAACAGATTCTTGGGTTCTTTTTATGTGCACTTGTTTGTGTACTGTACACTAGGGGTTGTGACAACACTTAAAGAGTCTGCACACAAAGTTGACTCCAAGGTTTTTACACTCGGTCACAGGTGGGCTCGATCACGGCACCTCAAGCTCGCTGGATTACTCACCTGGCGCCTTAGACAACTTAGCAGAGGGCAAGCGACACTATCAACCAGGCACTCTTTCCCCAATGATACCTTACCTCGATGTGAGAAAGGGCTACACTAGAGATACCTTGCCTCAATGTGTGAAAGGGCGCCACTAGAGATACCTTACCTCAATGTGTGAAAGGGCTACACTTGAGATACCTTACCTCAATGTGTGAAAGGGCTACACTTGAGATACCTTACCTCAATGTGTGAAAGGGCTACACTTGAGATACCTTACCTCAATGTGTGAAAGGGCTACACTTGAGATACCTTACCTCAATGTGTGAAAGGGCTACACTAGAGGCTGAACACTAGAGATACCTTACCTCAATGTGTGAAAGGGCTACACTTGAGATACCTTACCTCAATGTGTGAAAGGGCTACACTTGAGATACCTTACCTCAATGTGTGAAAGGGCTGCACTAGAGATACCTACCCTCAATGTGTGAAAGGGCTACACTGAGAGATACCTCTTACCTCAATGTGTGAAAGGGCTACACTAGAGATACCTTACCCCTCAATGTGTGAAGGGCTACACTTGAGAGATACCTTACCTCAATGTGAAAGGGCTACACTTGAGATACCTTACCTCAATGTGTGAAAGGGCTACACTTGAGATACCTTACCCTCAATGTGTGAAAGGGCTACACTTGAGATACCTTACCTCAATGTGTGAAAGGGCTACACTTGAGATACCTTACCCTCAATGTGTGAAAGGGCTACACTTGAGATACCTACACCTCAATGTGTGAAAGGGCTACACTTGAGATACCTTACCCCTCAATGTGTGAAAGGGCTACACTTGAGATACCTTACCTCAATGTGTGAAAGGGCTACACTTGAGATACCTTACCTCAATGTGTGAAAGGGCTACACTTGAGATACCTTACCTCAATGTGTGAAAGGGCTACACTTGAGATACCTTACCTCAATGTGAAAGAAAGGGCTACACTTGAGATACCTTACCTCAATGTGTGAAAGGGCTACACTTGAGAGATACCTTACCTCAATGTGTGAAAGGGCTACACTTGAGATACCTTACCTCAATGTGTGAAAGGGCTACACTAGATATACCTTACCTCAATGTGTGAAAGGGCTACACTTGAGATACCTTACCTCAATGTGTGAAAGGGCTACACTTGAGATACCTTACCTCAATGTGTGAAAGGGCTACACTTGAGATACCTTACCTCAATGTGTGAAAGGGCTACACTTGAGATACCTTACCTCAATGTGTGAAAAAGGGCTACACTTGAGATACCTTACCTCAATGTGTGAAAGGGCTACACTAGAGATACCTTACCTCAATGTGTGAAAGGGCTACACTTGAGATACCTTACCTCAATGTGTGAAAGGGCTACACTAGAGAGATACCTTACCTCTTGATGTGTGAAAGGGCTACACTTGAGATACCTTACCTCAATGTGTGAAAGGGCTACACTTGAGATACCTTACCTCAATGTGTGAAAGGGCTACACTTGAGATACCTTACCTCAATGTGTGAAAGGGCTACACTTGAGATACCTTACCTCAATGTGTGAAAGGGCTACACTTGAGATACCTTACCTCAATGTGTGAAAGGGCTACACTTGAGATACCTTACCTCAATGTGTGAAAGGGCTCCACTAGAGATACCTTACCTCAATGTGTGAAAGGGCTACACTTGAGATACCTTACCTCAATGTGTGAAAGGGCTACACTTGAGATACCTTACCTCAATGTGTGAAAGGGCTACACTGAAAGGGAGAGATACCTTACCTCAATGTGTGAAAGGGCTACACTTGAGATACCTTACCTCAATGTGTGAAAGGGCTCCACTAGAGATACCTTACCTCAATGTGTGAAAGGGCTACACTTGAGATACCTTACCTCAATGTGTGAAAGGGCTGCACTAGAGATACCTTACCTCAATGTGTGAAAGGGCTACACTTGAGATACCTTACCTCAATGTGTGAAAGGGCTACACTTGAGATACCTTACCTCAATGTGTGAAAGGGCTACACTTGAGATACCTTACCTCAATGTGTGAAAGGGCTACACTTGAGATACCTTACCTCAATGTGTGAAAGGGCTACACTTGAGATACCTTACCTCAATGTGTGAAAGGGCTACACTTGAGATACCTTACCTCAATGTGTGAAAGGGCTACACTTGAGATACCTTACCTCAATGTGTGAAAGGGCTACACTTGAGATACCTTACCTCAATGTGTGAAAGGGCTACACTTGAGATACCTTACCTCAATGTGTGAAAGGGCTCCACTAGAGATACCTTACCTCAATGTGTGAAAGGGCTACACTTGAGATACCTTACCTCAATGTGTGAAAGGGCTACACTTGAGATACCTTACCTCAATGTGT
>NW_025766601.1:0-31035 GCF_003918875.1 Haliotis rubra
CTTGTTGAGATGGTTTATACTTGTCATCATATCCCAATAGATCGACGTTCATGATGTCAATCACTGGTCAGACTTGTTGAGATGGTTTATACTTGTCATCACATCCCAATAGATCGACGTTCATGATGTCAATCACTGGTCAGACTTGTTGAGATGGTTTATACTTGTCATCATATCCCAATAGATCGACGTTCATGATGTCAATCACTGGTCAGGCTTGTTGAGATGGTTTATACTTGTCATCATATCCCAATAGATCGACGTTCATGATGTCAATCACTGGTCATGAGTCAACTTGTTGAGATGGTTTATACTTGTCATCATATCCCAATAGATCGACGTTCATGATGTCAATCACTGGTCAGGCTTGTTGAGATGGTTTATACTTGTCATCATATCCCAATAGATCGACGTTCATGATGTCAATCACTGGTCAGACTTGTTGAGATGGTTTATACTTGTCATCATATCCCAATAGATCGACGTTCATGATGTCAATCACTGTTAAGACTTGTTGAGATGGTTTATACTTGTCATCATATCCCAGTAGATCGACGTTCATGATGTCAATCACTGGTCAGACTTGTTGAGATGGTTTATACTTGTCATCATATCCCAATAGATCGACGTTTATGATGTCAATCACTGGCCAGACTTGTTGAGATGGTTTATACTTGTCATCATATCCCAATAGATCGACGTTCATGATGTCAATCACTGGTCAGACTTGTTGAGATGGTTTATACTTGTCATCATATCCCAATAGATCGACGTTCATGATGTCAATCACTGGTCAGACTTGTTGAGATGGTTTATACTTGTCATCATATCCCAATAGATCGACGTTCATGATGTCAATCACTGGCCAGACTTGTTGAGATGGTTTATACTTGTCATCATATCCCAATAGATCGACGTTCATGATGTCAATCACTGGTCAGACTTGTTGAGATGGTTTATACTTGTCATCATATCCCAATAGATCGACGTTCATGATGTCAATCACTGGCCAGACTTGTTGAGATGGTTTATACTTGTCATCATATCCCAATAGATCGCCGTTCATGATGTCAATCACTGGCCAGACTTGTTGAGATGGTTTATACTTGTCATCATATCCCAATAGATCGACGTTCATGATGTCAATCACTGGCCAGACTTGTTGAGATGGTTTATACTTGTCATCATATCCCAGTAGATCGACGTTCATGATGTCAATCACTGGCCAGGCTTGTTGAGATGGTTTATACTTGTCATCATATCCCAATAGATCGACGTTCATGATGTCAATCACTGGCCAGACTTGTTGAGATGGTTTATACTTGTCATCATATCCCAATAGATCGACGTTCATGATGTCAATCACTGGTCAGACTTGTTGAGATGGTTTATACTTGTCATCATATCCCAATAGATCGACGTTCATGATGTCAATCACTGGTCAGACTTGTTGAGATGGTTTATACTTGTCATCATATCCCAATAGATCGACGTTCATGATGTCAATCACTGGTCAGACTTGTTGAGATGGTTTATACTTGTCATCATATCCCAATAGATCGACGTTCATGATGTCAATCACTGGTCAGACTTGTTGAGATGGTTTATACTTGTCATCATATCCCAATAGATCGACGTTCATGATGTCAATCACTGGCCAGACTTGTTGAGATGGTTTATACTTGTCATCATATCCCAATAGATCGACGTTCATGATGTCAATCACTGGCCAGGCTTGTTGAGATGGTTTATACTTGTCATCATATCCCAATAGATCGACGTTCATGATGTCAATCACTGGCCAGACTTGTTGAGATGGTTTATACTTGTCATCATATCCCAATAGATCGACGTTCATGATGTCAATCACTGGTCAGACTTGTTGAGATGGTTTATACTTGTCATCATATCCCAATAGATCGACGTTCATGATGTCAATCACTGGCCAGACTTGTTGAGATGGTTTATACTTGTCATCATATCCCAATAGATCGACGTTCATGATGTCAATCACTGGTCAGACTTGTTGAGATGGTTTATACTTGTCATCATATCCCAATAGATCGACGTTCATGATGTCAATCACTGGTCAGACTTGTTGAGATGGTTTATACTTGTCATCATATCCCAATAGATCGACGTTCATGATGTCAATCACTGGTCAGACTTGTTGAGATGGTTTATACTTGTCATCATATCCCAATAGATCGACGTTCATGATGTCAATCACTGGTCAGACTTGTTGAGATGGTTTATACTTGTCATCATATCCCAATAGATCGACGTTCATGATGTCAATCACTGGTCAGACTTGTTGAGATGGTTTATACTTGTCATCATATCCCAATAGATCGACGTTCATGATGTCAATCACTGGCCAGGCTTGTTGAGATGGTTTATACTTGTCATCATATCCCAATAGATCGACGTTCATGATGTCAATCACTGGCCAGACTTGTTGAGATGGTTTATACTTGTCATCATATCCCAATAGATCGACGTTCATGATGTCAATCACTGGCCAGACTTGTTGAGATGGTTTATACTTGTCATCATATCCCAATAGATCGACGTTCATGATGTCAATCACTGGCCAGACTTGTTGAGATGGTTTATACTTGTCATCATATCCCAATAGATCGACGTTCATGATGTCAATCACTGGCCAGACTTGTTGAGATGGTTTATACTTGTCATCATATCCCAATAGATCGACGTTCATGATGTCAATCACTGGTCAGACTTGTTGAGATGGTTTATACTTGTCATCATATCCCAATAGATCGACGTTCATGATGTCAATCACTGGTCAGGCTTGTTGAGATGGTTTATACTTGTCATCATATCCCAATAGATCGACGTTCATGATGTCAATCACTGGTCAGGCTTGTTGAGATGGTTTATACTTGTCATCATATCCCAATAGATCGACGTTCATGATGTCAATCACTGGTCAGACTTGTTGAGATGGTTTATACTTGTCATCATATCCCAATAGATCGACGTTCATGATGTCAATCACTGGTCAGACTTGTTGAGATGGTTTATACTTGTCATCATATCCCAATAGATCGACGTTCATGATGTCAATCACTGGTCAGGCTTGTTGAGATGGTTTATACTTGTCATCATATCCCAATAGATCGACGTTCATGATGTCAATCACTGGCCAGACTTGTTGAGATGGTTTATACTTGTCATCATATCCCAATAGATCGACGTTCATGATGTCAATCACTGGCCAGACTTGTTGAGATGGTTTATACTTGTCATCATATCCCAATAGATCGACGTTCATGATGTCAATCACTGGCCAGACTTGTTGAGATGGTTTATACTTGTCATCATATCCCAATAGATCGACGTTCATGATGTCAATCACTGGCCAGACTTGTTGAGATGGTTTATACTTGTCATCATATCCCAATAGATCGACGTTCATGATGTCAATCACTGGTCAGACTTGTTGAGATGGTTTATACTTGTCATCATATCCCAATAGATCGACGTTCATGATGTCAATCACTGGTCAGACTTGTTGAGATGGTTTATACTTGTCATCATATCCCAATAGATCGACGTTCATGATGTCAATCACTGGCCAGACTTGTTGAGATGGTTTATACTTGTCATCATATCCCAATAGATCGACGTTCATGATGTCAATCACTGGCCAGACTTGTTGAGATGGTTTATACTTGTCATCATATCCCAATAGATCGACGTTCATGATGTCAATCACTGGCCAGACTTGTTGAGATGGTTTATACTTGTCATCATATCCCAATAGATCGACGTTCATGATGTCAATCACTGGCCAGACTTGTTGAGATGGTTTATACTTGTCATCATATCCCAATAGATCGACGTTCATGATGTCAATCACTGGTCAGACTTGTTGAGATGGTTTATACTTGTCATCATATCCCAATAGATCGACGTTCATGATGTCAATCACTGGTCAGACTTGTTGAGATGGTTTATACTTGTCATCATATCCCAATAGATCGACGTTCATGATGTCAATCACTGGCCAGACTTGTTGAGATGGTTTATACTTGTCATCATATCCCAATAGATCGACGTTCATGATGTCAATCACTGGTCAGGCTTGTTGAGATGGTTTATACTTGTCATCATATCCCAATAGATCGACGTTCATGATGTCAATCACTGGCCAGGCTTGTTGAGATGGTTTATACTTGTCATCATATCCCAATAGATCGACGTTCATGATGTCAATCACTGGTCAGACTTGTTGAGATGGTTTATACTTGTCATCATATCCCAATAGATCGACGTTCATGATGTCAATCACTGGTCAGACTTGTTGAGATGGTTTATACTTGTCATCATATCCCAATAGATCGACGTTCATGATGTCAATCACTGGCCAGACTTGTTGAGATGGTTTATACTTGTCATCATATCCCAATAGATCGACGTTCATGATGTCAATCACTGGTCAGACTTGTTGAGATGGTTTATACTTGTCATCATATCCCAATAGATCGACGTTCATGATGTCAATCACTGGCCAGACTTGTTGAGATGGTTTATACTTGTCATCATATCCCAATAGATCGACGTTCATGATGTCAATCACTGGTCAGACTTGTTGAGATGGTTTATACTTGTCATCATATCCCAATAGATCGACGTTCATGATGTCAATCACTGGTCAGGCTTGTTGAGATGGTTTATACTTGTCATCATATCCCAATAGATCGACGTTCATGATGTCAATCACTGGCCAGACTTGTTGAGATGGTTTATACTTGTCATCATATCCCAATAGATCGACGTTCATGATGTCAATCACTGGTCAGACTTGTTGAGATGGTTTATACTTGTCATCATATCCCAATAGATCGACGTTCATGATGTCAATCACTGGCCAGACTTGTTGAGATGGTTTATACTTGTCATCATATCCCAATAGATCGACGTTCATGATGTCAATCACTGGCCAGACTTGTTGAGATGGTTTATACTTGTCATCATATCCCAATAGATCGACGTTCATGATGTCAATCACTGGTCAGACTTGTTGAGATGGTTTATACTTGTCATCATATCCCAATAGATCGACGTTCATGATGTCAATCACTGGTCAGACTTGTTGAGATGGTTTATACTTGTCATCATATCCCAATAGATCGACGTTCATGATGTCAATCACTGGCCAGGCTTGTTGAGATGGTTTATACTTGTCATCATATCCCAATAGATCGACGTTCATGATGTCAATCACTGGCCAGACTTGTTGAGATGGTTTATACTTGTCATCATATCCCAATAGATCGACGTTCATGATGTCAATCACTGGTCAGACTTGTTGAGATGGTTTATACTTGTCATCATATCCCAATAGATCGACGTTCATGATGTCAATCACTGGCCAGACTTGTTGAGATGGTTTATACTTGTCATCATATCCCAATAGATCGACGTTCATGATGTCAATCACTGGTCAGACTTGTTGAGATGGTTTATACTTGTCATCATATCCCAATAGATCGACGTTCATGATGTCAATCACTGGCCAGACTTGTTGAGATGGTTTATACTTGTCATCATATCCCAATAGATCGACGTTCATGATGTCAATCACTGGTCAGACTTGTTGAGATGGTTTATACTTGTCATCATATCCCAATAGATCGACGTTCATGATGTCAATCACTGGTCTGGACTTGTTGAGATGGTTTATACTTGTCATCATATCCCAATAGATCGACGTTCATGATGTCAATCACTGGCCAGACTTGTTGAGATGGTTTATACTTGTCATCATATCCCAATAGATCGACGTTCATGATGTCAATCACTGGTCAGACTTGTTGAGATGGTTTATACTTGTCATCATATCCCAATAGATCGACGTTCATGATGTCAATCACTGGCCAGACTTGTTGAGATGGTTTATACTTGTCATCATATCCCAATAGATCGACGTTCATGATGTCAATCACTGGTCAGACTTGTTGAGATGGTTTATACTTGTCATCATATCCCAATAGATCGACGTTCATGATGTCAATCACTGGCCAGGCTTGTTGAGATGGTTTATACTTGTCATCATATCCCAATAGATCGACGTTCATGATGTCAATCACTGGCCAGACTTGTTGAGATGGTTTATACTTGTCATCATATCCCAATAGATCGACGTTCATGATGTCAATCACTGGCCAGACTTGTTGAGATGGTTTATACTTGTCATCATATCCCAATAGATCGACGTTCATGATGTCAATCACTGGTCAGACTTGTTGAGATGGTTTATACTTGTCATCATATCCCAATAGATCGACGTTCATGATGTCAATCACTGGTCAGACTTGTTGAGATGGTTTATACTTGTCATCATATCCCAATAGATCGACGTTCATGATGTCAATCACTGGCCAGACTTGTTGAGATGGTTTATACTTGTCATCATATCCCAATAGATCGACGTTCATGATGTCAATCACTGGTCAGACTTGTTGAGATGGTTTATACTTGTCATCATATCCCAATAGATCGACGTTCATGATGTCAATCACTGGTCAGACTTGTTGAGATGGTTTATACTTGTCATCATATCCCAATAGATCGACGTTCATGATGTCAATCACTGGCCAGACTTGTTGAGATGGTTTATACTTGTCATCATATCCCAATAGATCGACGTTCATGATGTCAATCACTGGTCAGACTTGTTGAGATGGTTTATACTTGTCATCATATCCCAATAGATCGACGTTCATGATGTCAATCACTGGCCAGGCTTGTTGAGATGGTTTATACTTGTCATCATATCCCAATAGATCGACGTTCATGATGTCAATCACTGGCCAGACTTGTTGAGATGGTTTATACTTGTCATCATATCCCAATAGATCGACGTTCATGATGTCAATCACTGGCCAGACTTGTTGAGATGGTTTATACTTGTCATCATATCCCAATAGATCGACGTTCATGATGTCAATCACTGGCCAGACTTGTTGAGATGGTTTATACTTGTCATCATATCCCAATAGATCGACGTTCATGATGTCAATCACTGGCCAGACTTGTTGAGATGGTTTATACTTGTCATCATATCCCAATAGATCGACGTTCATGATGTCAATCACTGGTCAGACTTGTTGAGATGGTTTATACTTGTCATCATATCCCAATAGATCGACGTTCATGATGTCAATCACTGGTCAGACTTGTTGAGATGGTTTATACTTGTCATCATATCCCAATAGATCGACGTTCATGATGTCAATCACTGGCCAGACTTGTTGAGATGGTTTATACTTGTCATCATATCCCAATAGATCGACGTTCATGATGTCAATCACTGGTCAGACTTGTTGAGATGGTTTATACTTGTCATCATATCCCAATAGATCGACGTTCATGATGTCAATCACTGGCCAGACTTGTTGAGATGGTTTATACTTGTCATCATATCCCAATAGATCGACGTTCATGATGTCAATCACTGGCCAGACTTGTTGAGATGGTTTATACTTGTCATCATATCCCAATAGATCGACGTTCATGATGTCAATCACTGGCCAGACTTGTTGAGATGGTTTATACTTGTCATCATATCCCAATAGATCGACGTTCATGATGTCAATCACTGGTCAGACTTGTTGAGATGGTTTATACTTGTCATCATATCCCAATAGATCGACGTTCATGATGTCAATCACTGGCCAGACTTGTTGAGATGGTTTATACTTGTCATCATATCCCAATAGATCGACGTTCATGATGTCAATCACTGGTCAGACTTGTTGAGATGGTTTATACTTGTCATCATATCCCAATAGATCGACGTTCATGATGTCAATCACTGGTCAGACTTGTTGAGATGGTTTATACTTGTCATCATATCCCAATAGATCGACGTTCATGATGTCAATCACTGGTCAGGACTTGTTGAGATGGTTTATACTTGTCATCATATCCCAATAGATCGACGTTCATGATGTCAATCACTGGTCAGACTTGTTGAGATGGTTTATACTTGTCATCATATCCCAATAGATCGACGTTCATGATGTCAATCACTGGTCAGACTTGTTGAGATGGTTTATACTTGTCATCATATCCCAATAGATCGACGTTCATGATGTCAATCACTGGCCAGACTTGTTGAGATGGTTTTATACTTGTCATCATATCCCAATAGATCGACGTTCATGATGTCAATCACTGGTCAGACTTGTTGAGATGGTTTATACTTGTCATCATATCCCAGTAGATCGACGTTCATGATGTCAATCACTGGTCAGACTTGTTGAGATGGTTTATACTTGTCATCATATCCCAATAGATCGACGTTTATGATGTCAATCACTGGCCAGACTTGTTGAGATGGTTTATACTTGTCATCATATCCCAATAGATCGACGTTCATGATGTCAATCACTGGTCAGACTTGTTGAGATGGTTTATACTTGTCATCATATCCCAGTAGATCGACGTTCATGATGTCAATCACTGGCCAGGCTTGTTGAGATGGTTTATACTTGTCATCATATCCCAATAGATCGACGTTCATGATGTCAATCACTGGCCAGACTTGTTGAGATGGTTTATACTTGTCATCATATCCCAATAGATCGACGTTCATGATGTCAATCACTGGTCAGACTTGTTGAGATGGTTTATACTTGTCATCATATCCCAATAGATCGACGTTCATGATGTCAATCACTGGTCAGACTTGTTGAGATGGTTTATACTTGTCATCATATCCCAATAGATCGACGTTCATGATGTCAATCACTGGCCAGGCTTGTTGAGATGGTTTATACTTGTCATCATATCCCAATAGATCGACGTTCATGATGTCAATCACTGCCAGACTTGTTGAGATGGTTTATACTTGTCATCATATCCCAGTAGATCGACGTTCATGATGTCAATCACTGGCCAGACTTGTTGAGATGGTTTATACTTGTCATCATATCCCAATAGATCGACGTTCATGATGTCAATCACTGGCCAGACTTGTTGAGATGGTTTATACTTGTCATCATATCCCAATAGATCGACGTTCATGATGTCAATCACTGGTCAGACTTGTTGAGATGGTTTATACTTGTCATCATATCCCAATAGATCGACGTTCATGATGTCAATCACTGGCCAGACTTGTTGAGATGGTTTATACTTGTCATCATATCCCAATAGATCGACGTTCATGATGTCAATCACTGGCCAGACTTGTTGAGATGGTTTATACTTGTCATCATATCCCAATAGATCGACGTTCATGATGTCAATCACTGGTCAGACTTGTTGAGATGGTTTATACTTGTCATCATATCCCAATAGATCGACGTTCATGATGTCAATCACTGGTCAGACTTGTTGAGATGGTTTATACTTGTCATCATATCCCAATAGATCGACGTTCATGATGTCAATCACTGGCCAGGCTTGTTGAGATGGTTTATACTTGTCATCATATCCCAATAGATCGACGTTCATGATGTCAATCACTGGCCAGACTTGTTGAGATGGTTTATACTTGTCATCATATCCCAATAGATCGACGTTCATGATGTCAATCACTGGCCAGACTTGTTGAGATGGTTTATACTTGTCATCATATCCCAATAGATCGACGTTCATGATGTCAATCACTGGCCAGACTTGTTGAGATGGTTTATACTTGTCATCATATCCCAATAGATCGACGTTCATGATGTCAATCACTGGTAAGACTTGTTGAGATGGTTTATACTTGTCATCATATCCCAGTAGATCGACGTTCATGATGTCAATCACTGGTCAGACTTGTTGAGATGGTTTATACTTGTCATCATATCCCAATAGATCGACGTTCATGATGTCAATCACTGGCGAGACTTGTTGAGATGGTTTATACTTGTCATCATATCCCAATAGATCGACGTTCATGATGTCAATCACTGGTCAGACTTGTTGAGATGGTTTATACTTGTCATCATATCCCAGTAGATCGACGTTCATGATGTCAATCACTGGCCAGACTTGTTGAGATGGTTTATACTTGTCATCATATCCCAATAGATCGACGTTCATGATGTCAATCACTGGCCAGACTTGTTGAGATGGTTTATACTTGTCATCATATCCCAATAGATCGACGTTCATAATGTCAATCACTGGTCAGACTTGTTGAGATGGTTTATACTTGTCATCATATCCCAATAGATCGACGTTCATGATGTCAATCACTGGCCAGGCTTGTTGAGATGGTTTATACTTGTCATCATATCCCAATAGATCGACGTTCATGATGTCAATCACTGGCCAGGCTTGTTGAGATGGTTTATACTTGTCATCATATCCCAATAGATCGACGTTCATGATGTCTATCACTGGCCAGACTTGTTGAGATGGTTTATACTTGTCATCATATCCCAGTAGATCGGCGTTCATGATGTCAATCACTGGCCAGGCTTGTTGAGATGGTTTATACTTGTCATCATATCCCAATAGATCGACGTTCATGATGTCAATCACTGGCCAGACTTGTTGAGATGGTTTATACTTGTCATCATATCCCAATAGATCGACGTTCATGATGTCAATCACTGGCCAGACTTGTTGAGATGGTTTATACTTGTCATCATATCCCAATAGATCGACGTTCATGATGTCAATCACTGGTCAGACTTGTTGAGATGGTTTATACTTGTCATCATATCCCAATAGATCGACGTTCATGATGTCAATCACTGGCCAGACTTGTTGAGATGGTTTATACTTGTCATCATATCCCAATAGATCGACGTTCATGATGTCAATCACTTGGTCAGACTTGTTGAGATGGTTTATACTTGTCATCATATCCCAATAGATCGACGTTCATGATGTCAATCACTGGCCAGGCTTGTTGAGATGGTTTATACTTGTCATCATATCCCAATAGATCGACGTTCATGATGTCAATCACTGGCCAGGCTTGTTGAGATGGTTTATACTTGTCATCATATCCCAATAGATCGACGTTCATGATGTCAATCACTGGTCAGACTTGTTGAGATGGTTTATACTTGTCATCATATCCCAATAGATCGACGTTCATGATGTCAATCACTGGTCAGACTTGTTGAGATGGTTTATACTTGTCATCATATCCCAATAGATCGACGTTCATGATGTCAATCACTGGCCAGGCTTGTTGAGATGGTTTTGCTACTTGTCATCATATCCCAATAGATCGACGTTCATGATGTCAATCAATCACTGTTAAGACTTGTTGAGATGGTTTATACTTGTCATCATATCCCAATAGATCGACGTTCATGATGTCAATCACTGGTCAGACTTGTTGAGATGGTTTATACTTGTCATCATATCCCAATAGATCCACGTTCATGATGTCAATCACTGGCCAGGCTTGTTGAGATGGTTTATACTTGTCATCATATCCCAATAGATCGACGTTCATGATGTCAATCACTGGTCAGACTTGTTGAGATGGTTTATACTTGTCATCATATCCCAATAGATCGACGTTCATGATGTCAATCACTGGTCAGGCTTGTTGAGATGGTTTATACTTGTCATCATATCCCAATAGATCGACGTTCATGATGTCAATCACTGGCCAGACTTGTTGAGATGGTTTATACTTGTCATCATATCCCAATAGATCGACGTTCATGATGTCAATCACTGGCCAGACTTGTTGAGATGGTTTATACTTGTCATCATATCCCAATAGATCGACGTTCATGATGTCAATCACTGGCCAGACTTGTTGAGATGGTTTATACTTGTCATCATATCCCAATAGATCGACGTTCATGATGTCAATCACTGGCCAGACTTGTTGAGATGGTTTATACTTGTCATCATATCCCAATAGATCGACGTTCATGATGTCAATCACTGGTCAGACTTGTTGAGATGGTTTATACTTGTCATCATATCCCAATAGATCCACGTTCATGATGTCAATCACTGGCCAGACTTGTTGAGATGGTTTATACTTGTCATCATATCCCAATAGATCGACGTTCATGATGTCAATCACTGGCTCAGACTTGTTGAGATGGTTTATACTTGTCATCATATCCCAATAGATCGACGTTCATGATGTCAATCACTGGTCAGACTTGTTGAGATGGTTTATACTTGTCATCATATCCCAATAGATCGACGTTCATGATGTCAATCACTGGCCAGACTTGTTGAGATGGTTTATACTTGTCATCATATCCCAATAGATCGACGTTCATGATGTCAATCACTGGCCAGACTTGTTGAGATGGTTTATACTTGTCATCATATCCCAATAGATCCACGTTCATGATGTCAATCACTGGCCAGACTTGTTGAGATGGTTTATACTTGTCATCATATCCCAATAGATCGACGTTCATGATGTCAATCACTGGCCAGACTTGTTGAGATGGTTTATACTTGTCATCATATCCCAATAGATCGACGTTCATGATGTCAATCACTCAATGTCAGACTTGTTGAGATGGTTTATACTTGTCATCATATCCCAATAGATCGACGTTCATGATGTCAATCACTGGTCAGGCTTGTTGAGATGGTTTATACTTGTCATCATATCCCAATAGATCCACGTTCATGATGTCAATCACTGGTCAGACTTGTTGAGATGGTTTATACTTGTCATCATATCCCAATAGATCGACGTTCATGATGTCAATCACTGACCAGACTTGTTGAGATGGTTTATACTTGTCATCATATCCCAATAGATCGACGTTCATGATGTCAATCACTGGTCAGACTTGTTGAGATGGTTTATACTGGTCAGTCATTATATCCCAATAGATCGACGTTCATGATGTCAATCACTGGCCAGACTTGTTGAGATGGTTTATACTTGTCATCATATCCCAATAGATCGACGTTCATAATGTCAATCACTGGTCAGGCTTGTTGAGATGGTTTATACTTGTCATCATATCCCAATAGATCCACGTTCATGATGTCAATCACTTGTCAGACTTGTTGAGATGGTTTATACTTGTCATCATATCCCAATAGATCGACGTTCATGATGTCAATCACTGGTCAGACTTGTTGAGATGGTTTATACTTGTCATAATATCCCAATCGATCAACGTTCATGATGTCAGTCACTGGTCAGGCTTGTTGAGATGGTTTATACTTGTCATCATATCCCAATAGATCGACGTTCATAATGTCAATCACTTGTCAGACTTGTTGAGATGGTTTATACTTGTCATAATATCCCAATAGATCCACGTTGATGATGTCAATCACTGGCCAGGCTTGTTGAGATGGTTTATACTTGTCATCATATCCAAATAGATCCACGTTCATGATGTCAGTCACTGGCCAGGCTTGTTGAGATGGTTTATACTTGTCATCATATCCCAATAGATCGACGTTCATGATGTCAGTCACTGGCCAGGCTTGTTGAGATGGTTTATACTTGTCATCATATCCAAATAGATCCACGTTCATGATGTCAGTCACTGGCCAGGCTTGTTGAGATGGTTTATACTTGTCATCATATCCCAATAGATGTCAATCACTGGCCAGACTTGTTGAGATGGTTTATACTTGTCATCATATCCCAATAGATCGACGTTCATGATGTCAATCACTGGCCAGACTTGTTGAGATGGTTTATACTTGTCATCATGTCCCAACAGATCGACGTTCATGATGTCAATCACTGGTCTGGCTTGTTGAGATGGTTTATACTTGTCATCATATCCCAACAGATCGACGTTCATGATGTCAATCACTGGTCCAGGCCCGATTGTTTACTGACCAACCTCATATAGCTGAACAACAGAGATGAGTTAACTTCCAGTATATCCTGAAACGCTGAGTTCAAGATGAACGTGTCCAGAAACAGTTCTTTATTTGTGATAGTGAATTCCCAGGTATTTGGCCACGAATATGGAAGAAGTCCTTCAGTGTTTAAGACATTACAAGACTACAGCGTGATGAAAAATATCAACGTCAAATTGTGACCGGAATGTCGTTTAGAGGTCCGTAAAGGCACTCAAAACTTCAAAAATGCTTCAACATAGAGCTCAGAACAAGAATTAAACTAATCCCAACTATACCTTGATGTAAAACATAAGAGTTCTCCTAGAGATATACTCATGCCAGTAATGGTTGTCACCCCTTTCAATTTTTTTATTGGAGTGTGTGGGGTGTGGGGTGGGGTGACAACCATTATTGGCATGAGTATATATGGTCATTACCTAAGAGCATGAAATCGCAGAAATTCATTTCAGTTGTCCTCTGCTCATAGTGAATCTGCTTGTAACCTATTTATAACGCATATTTTCTCCTCGACAGAGACCAAACAAAAGATTTCCACTTGACACAAATAGTAACAACAGTACCGACCATACTTATTTAATTCTATATTCCTATTTATAGAAAAATTCAGATCCGTCGTGTGTTGCTGTTCATGCTTTCTTTCCTGTGAATACCTAGCGTCACCGCTGATTTTCAATGGCTCAGTCATATAACGTTCAGGTTCCGATCCACAAAGCATTCGTAGCGTTACGATCTGTCGCAACTCTACAATTGTCCATAGGCTTACGAATGGCGTAGCGCTACGAACGCTTTGTGGATAGGGGCCCTAGGTTATTTTAAACTTTATGCCAAAAGGAATCAGTTTCTGATGATAGGCAAGCCCGGTTATTCTTCAGATTGACGTTTGATACTTAAGAAATGAAGGGGTGGCAGAATAAAGTGATTTTCCGAAAGTTTAAAGATTTATATCCTACATAACTTGGCAATAGCTTTAAAGAGATGTTTCTGTCAAGTTATTAGTCTTGGGTAACAAGCCGCAGTCACTCTCTATTCCATCACTGAGTATATAAACATCTCTGGTCTAATAATATCTAAGTCACAACTGTGTCTGCCTTATCAGTATCTGAAACCTTCAATTCTGCAAATGAAAGGAAATTGTCCAGAACTTCCTGAAAATGTTAGTGGTGTCTAAATATACTGAGTCAAAAAAGAAACTTCACATTCTTTCTTCAGGGCACTATAAAAGAACAAGAGATTGTGAGATGGTTAAATTGTTATTATTTCATTGCTGAGATCTGTGTGATGTACTCGATACACTGACAGTGCCATAATCAGTTCCATTAGGCTACACCGCCGTTCCAAAACATGGGTATACAGAATGTCAAGTCACAAGAATAAAAATGCGAAATTTCTCAGTTCAATATCGTGTATGGCCTCCCCGCGCATTCACCACTGCCAAACACCGTCTCCTCATCGACTGCCTGATGCTTGTGAACACGTGGTTGGGGATTCTGCGCCATTGCTCTTGCAAGGCAGCGCCAAGTTCCTGCAAATTCTGAGGTTGGTTCCTAAGACCACGAAGCCTTCTCCCAAGTGCAACCCAAACGTGCTCTATTGGATTAAGGTCAGGGGACCTCGATGGCCAGTCCATGACGTTGATTCCAGCGTTTTGAAGGAAATTTCGTGTCAACATCGCGGTATGCGGCCGAGCATTATCATGCTGGAACTGTAGAACTGGGCCATGAGCTGCCATGAAAGGAACGAGTTCAGGGGTGAGCACCTGGTCGCGGTAAGCAGCAGCTGTGAGGTTTCCACGGATGACCAGAAGTCGGGAACGGTTGTTCCCACAGAAAGCACCCCACACCATGCAACTTCCGCCCCCGAATCTGTCGACTTCCTGTACACAACATTGGGCATACCGTTCACGACGTCATCTCCAGACTCTATGCCTGCCGTCCGCGAATCTGAGGGTAAACCTGGATTCATCGCTAAAGACGACTCGATTCCAGTCTCTCTGGGTCCATCGGAGGTGACGTTGGGCCCACAGCAGACGTGACGTTGATGAAACGGCGTCAATTTTGGCCCACGATATGGACGTCGAGAATGGAGATTGGCAGCCCGCAACCGATTTCGAATGGTCTGTGAGGACAGTCGACCTCTAAACATCTCAGTCCTGGTTCGTGTAGCCGGCAGAAATCTGTCACGTAGGTGACGTAGGACGATTTGACGGTCTTCTGCTCGTGACGTCACACGTGGACGACCCGACCTTGGGCGATCAGAAGTGGTGCCAGTTTGTTGTAGACGACCTCGCAAGTCATGCACAGTACGACGGCTGCATCCCAGTGCTCTTGCGACGTCAATAACTGATCTTCCCGCTTGCAACATGCCAACGGCACGTTCACGTTGCACATTTGACAATCGTGACATTTCAAGTACCGTTAGAACTGTGGTTTAAAAGTGTTTTTTCAATTCTTGAGGCCAATGCAAACACGTGCATATGAAGAAAACTTCGATGCAAAGATCACGTGATCGACTGCACGTGCAAAACCTGATTTGGCACTAACGTCATTTGCACGACGAATGGATGGGTTTGAGTGGGTTTTGCTAACGTTTTTCGAGAGTCGAAAGATAGGGATCCCATTTCGGATACATAGATGTATCATCAGAGAAAAATTATTCATTATTTTTCAAATTACATTTTGTGAAGTTTCTTTTTTGACTCAATATATGTTAGGTCACATCCCATACATTACAGTATTCACAGACTGCAGCATGTTGCTACGTGACAACAGTGAATGTGGGTGACTACGGAAGGACTCAGAAATGTTATATTTCAGGCTACTCTTTCGCAGCACAGCACAAATAATTGTCCTTGTTTGGGATTCAAACCCATACACAGAGAGTCAGACACCTGAACCCCAGCAAACAAAGTCAGCTAATTAACCCACTCAGGCAACGTGGCTTCCACAAAAGATGGAACACTGATAAGAGGTAGTCTGGGTCGTGTCACTCTGACAAGTGTAAATTGGCACAGCTCCCACGGCCGAAAGTTATGGAAACAGAAATCCTGTTAGAAAGTGGCCAAATGTAAATGCAACACATGTTCTATTTGGGACTTCACCTTCTAAGGAGTAAGGTACAGCTTCTCGTATCTTTTGGACTTCGAACCCTACACTCTCAGAAAAAGGCACGGAATCGCCAGAATACAAAGTCCGCGATTTGACCACACGCGGCCGATCCCAGATGGGACTCAGGCAAAAAACTACAACTGTTTTCAACAAAACTCTGACCCATTTTCAAAGTGAAGGTCACGCTGACGATAGTGTCAAAAACAGCTTTGTCGATAAGGGGCCTTTCATAATTTCTGTGCGTGTGTGTGTGTGCGTGCGTGCGTGTGTGTGTGTGTGTGTGAGAGAGAGAGAGATATGATTTTAAGGGGAGGTCACCATTTTGTTCTGGCGAGCTAGGGGGGTCATCAATTTTGTACACACATACTTGGGGTGGTCATGAATTTTGTAAACACATACTTGGGGGTCATCAATTTTGTACATAAAATATGTTTAAAATTATGCTGGGAAATTATGGGTAGGGGAGGGGGGTCATTGCTTTTGAAATGACACGAAGCGGGGGGTCACTTATTTCGTACATACATTTTAGGGGGGGTCATTCACATTGTACATGCATCTCCATAAAAATAATTATCATCACCCCCACCACCCCTACCCATAAATTATGAACGGTCCCTAACATAGTCAATGACACTTGGTACAATTTCACTAGTACTTATCATGTAAGGTCACCGACGGGAGAAAAAGTAGCACAAGGCCTTACAGATAGACAAATCAAAGCTAAGCAAACGTTAAGTTAATGTGTTTGTGGTTTGTTTTGTATATTATCATATGCAACACTTTAGATTAAGTTTATGACAGAAATAATCATGATCTAGCCTCTCTCGTATATCATTATCACAATAAAGTGAGAGAGCTTTAGGACGCTTTTCGCAATAATTCAGCAATATCACGACGGGGGATACCAGAATTGTACCATGTAGGGAATAGAACACGGGTCTGCGGCGTGAAGAACAGACGTTTTAACCACTAAGCTACCCAACCTCCCCTTAATAAAGTCGGAGAATACAATGAAACCACCATTCTTTCAATAACCTCTTCTTCAAATACATGAGCAAGATGTATTTTACGTCCGTTTGTTTAAGGTTCCTGGATAGTTTATAAGAGGGACACAAGTAGGATGGAAGCTCCTGGAATCGTAACTTAACTGTTCCTTGGCCTTACATTCACAGACTGCCATTCTACACATAAATCTTGCATAGGTCAGATTAATGAGTTGTGGAACTAAGAGTTCACACGTACAAATGAGATAAAATGTACCAACTGACACGGAGAGCACGTGTTCTCATAATTTTATTCGTGAAACAAAAATAATTAAAAGTATAATTATGTTGGGGTTTTTTAAATTTAAAAAGGATTTCTTTGGGATATCCAACCCAAACGTCTGCCACCCCAAATCCATTCTTCCTAGGCTCAAGTGCCCCAAATGTC
Source organism: Haliotis rubra (assembly GCF_003918875.1). NCBI lineage: Eukaryota > Metazoa > Mollusca > Gastropoda > Lepetellida > Haliotidae > Haliotis > Haliotis rubra. Next base: position 18,342 of record NW_025766601.1, read on the forward strand.
AATGTCCTCCACCCAAACTGACATCCGGTGGGTCAAAGCAATCGTCTGCATTAATGTTGACCATGTTAAAACAACACACACACACACATTAAATATATATATGTATATATATACTCATGCCAATAATGGTTGTCACCCCTTCAATTTTTTTAATTGGAGGGGTGTGTGAAATGGGGTGTGAAGGTGTGTGTTATATATATATGTGGTAACTCTCTCTCTCTCTCTCTCTCTCTCTCTCTCTCTCTCTCTCTCTCTCTCTCTCTCTATATATATATATATATATATATATATATATATGCATTACATTATTATTTAAAAACAGAAAATGTCATAGCACCAAATTCAAAAGCAAGCAATTCGTTTGTACCCAAGTAGGCATAACCAATTGTTGGCTTCAGTTCATGGGGTTTATTTCTTCCTACTGCACTTAGTTCAAGTTGCTACTAAGACCCTTGTAGTGGTTCATAATCCTTTTCATCTTAGGAAGTGGAAGATATCCCTAGTTCTTGTGAATGAGCCTTTCGCCCATATATTTCTCCATTTGAATCATCTGATCGATTATTCATAGAGTTTGCATTTGATCGTGCAATTTTAATCATTTCCAATTACACGTGCACAATAACTATATTCGGGAAACATGTTTTAAACATGAAGATGAAATCAATGTTGATTGTACAATTCATATACCAACTTTGGCAACTGGCTGAAGCCAATGGAGGGTCATCAACCAGGCTGGTATATCTTTGCCGTGTCTAATAAGATGAATTCCTTTAATTATACAGTTTAACATCATTGAATTAGCTTTATATTGAAATCGTTGGCACTTAAAACACATCAACTTGTTCATGTAGCCTCTTTTACACCCTATGACAATGGTGTTAGTAGATTTTGGTTTGATTTGTTGTTTTACGCCGCTCTCAGCAATATTCCAGCTATATGGCGGCGTTCTGTAAATAATTAGACATTCCAATGATCAACAGTATGAGCACAAATCTACGCAATTGGGACACGAAGACATATGTCGACCAAGTCAGCGAGCCTGACCACCCGATCCCGTTAGTCACCTCTTACAACATGTTGCTATTGCAGTTGATGTGTGTACATGGGTAAGCCATGCATATGAAGAGACATTCTAATTACTGTGGTCACACATGTACAGTTAACGTTCATAATAACATGAATTGTATTTCTATGATTATTTAAAAAATCATATTTATATGTCCGTATATGAGTGGACGTTTTGCGTTGTTTGTCTCTCTCCTCTGCCAGACTGTCAACAGTGTGTGTGTGTGTGTGTGTGCGTGCGTGCGCGCGCACTTGAAAGTGTCGTACGTTTGTGTCTGTAGGTTTTCGTGTCCGGCGCCGTGTGCCTATCTGACCCAATGTATGGCTATAGGTCTGTCTATGTATGTGGTATACCTAGCACTTTTACATAACCAACATCTGAATACAGAACGTATAACAACCACAAAGTAAAATAGACAGAGAACTATTGCATGACTTCTGACACACTGTATGGCACACTCCTGCTTGAACAAGGAGTCTACATTAAAACTGGTCAAAATTATATCTAATCTCATCTGACGGGAAAGCCAACTTAACTTCGTACAAAGTCCATTTCTAAAGACAGTTAGATCGAAATGAGTTGTCGGAAGTTGTGTTTTAATGTTTAACAAATTACAAATTATTTACCATTCCTTTACCATACCATTGTCCAAGGATTAAGGAAGCTTTCCGAAGTCTTCTATGTTACTTTATGCTGGCGATATGTATCTCATCTATATGTATATTTTTACCGAAACATTTGTCTGCATAATATACATTCATTATAATCATAATAATTGCCATTCTTAAGTCGTAAGATTTCAATATCCGTTTCACAGATAACTTTTTGTCTCGTGTCTTTGCTTTCTTGGCTCTTGCTATCGCTTTTCCCGTCTTGTGTTACAGCTTTCTTGCCTCGTCATATCGCTTTCCCTTTCTCGTCTTGTGTTATCGCTTTCTCGTCTTGTGTTATCGCTTCTCGTCTCGTCTTTCTTTCTCGCTTGTGTTATAGTATTTTCCACTTTCTCAAGGCCGTAATTCAAGGCAAGAAAGCGATGTCCCATCTCGGCATACCATCAGTGAATACATCTCGAAACGACACCCTGGACATTTTACAAGCGCTTCATCTGTGCCATTGCATCTGTTGTCACGTAAAACAACCCTCTCACCCACGCTCGAGTTCATGGGTTCATTTTTCCGGTGAAATAATCTGAAACAATAATTCAGGCCTAAACACTCTTTCTTATCTACTGATAAGATGTGGCTATTATCTCCCAAACAACCCACGCCATGAAGACAGCTTTTCTAATACTGTGTTTTCAAGTGGCAATTGGTAGGCATTTAATTATTCATTCTTTTCTATAGATGTTTAAGGTTTTCGCTTTTAAATTATACACTCCTAAAATCCACACCATACAGAAGAGAGCTATACAGTATTTGTACAGGATATTAAATGTCTATTACACATTAGTTTGTTCGTTGTGTAGCTCACTTTGATTATATGGCTGGGTCAGTTTCGTTACTATGTGTCCATTTGTTGATTTCTTACGTCGCACTCAGCAACATCCAGCTGTATGAATAGGGTCCAGTGATTGACGTCAGCCTCTGTGCAATATGTTACTATTGATAATGTAAAAGATTATGTAAAATGTTTCATTCTCCCACAGATCCATTAATTGTCAGGGAGGGAAACATATTATGTGTAATGTTTATACACTGATGACTAAAAATAACTGATCACGAGTCCTCCACAAGATGGGTACCATTTTGTGATTGACTACTTCAAGTTAATGCCGTAGGAACCTTATATTGAGAGCGTAACGTGGGAGAAAATTCCGAAGCGATGAAGGCTTTTGGCCGCTTACCACTTTGAGGGAACTTAAATCACAGCAATGGTGCTGACAAACGGAGAAACATAATCAGTGTGCTTGGTCATAGAAACTGCTGCTTTCAGACTTCTTTCGAATAGGCCCATATACAGCCTAATAAGAATTCCAGACAACAAACCTGATCTTGTCCTTTTCGATGTCATTGAAATTTCTGTCCCTATTGACAGCAACGTGATTGGAAAGATTCAGGAAAAGCATGCTAAATATGCGGACCTCGCCTTTGAAATGTCTCGCTTGCATCCTGTACACTGTCATTTGATCTCGGTGCCCATGGTTTGGTACCTCCTGTTCTCTTGGCGCAGATCAGGAGAATCCCCGGGTTCTCCACCGGGAGCACCGCCTTTCTGACACTCTGGGTAATGCAGAAGGCTGCAGTTGGGGAGTCCACATATTCTCCGGAAAGTTCTTGGTGGGTTCGACTAGGCAGCGTTTCCTAGGAGAAGTCCCATTCGCTGTCTGGGCTGCTAGGTGTAGAGGGGCAAGGGCCCTGAGCTGATGATGAGCCTTAAAAGCCTGACTGTGCCAGGATCATCCGGACCCTCTCTGCTGCATTTTTCATCTTTATCTGTAAAACATAATAAGGGTCATTTATAAAGCGCCTGTATCCACACTTGGGCATGCTCAAAGCGCTAAGACATTATTACTCTGGATAATCTAAGCTGTCCCTTAGGCGCTAGAAGGTTTATAGTCACATGACTTGTTCCACCGGGTACCCAGTTTTCTGCTGGGTGAACAGAGGCAATTTTGAACAAACCTACTTGCCTTAGGTGACACCACATGTATCACATGTGCTTCGTTGTTGGCCAGGACTGAAGTCCTGGAAACTCTCAGGAGTCAGGCTGCCAGACACGGTCACCCACCCAATGACTCTCCGCACTCAACGATTTGTAACCTGAGCTATACGAACACACACCACACACCACCAAATAAATAACTTAAATGCTTAAAATTTCATAAAATGCAATATTATTCCAATGATTTGAATGAGACTGTACATTACTGTTACTGTTTCAAGATTGTACAGGACTAATGAGCCAAATCATTTTAGCGGTAGGGTGGAAGGTGGACGAAGCGTTTGGTCGTCGCATCGGAGGCCAGTGTTTACTTCCCAATATGAGTAGACTGTTTAAAACCTTTTATTGCTGGAACGTTGCTAAATGCGGCTCAAAAACGTATTCTCTCACCTGGGGAGACCATTACACGTGTTTCAGGAGATTTTCAACAAGTGGTGAATCCACCCGACGCTGGACTAGAATGCTACCATTGCCACAAATATGACCCAAATCACCCTGAAGACAGGTGCCATATTCATCATTGCCATGACGACGAGGTATTGTATCTGATGCTAGGTTGGAGGTCGTTTTTGAAATGCTATTTATTCTAAACCTAAAAGTAATGGATCATGACTATTTGAGATTTATTTTTGACTGAGCGCATAATGTCATAAAAACAGTATCCCAAAAATATTCATTAGCCTCGGGTTAACAGGAATGTTTAATTTATGTTCTCTGGTATTTCCATTAAACCAAATTTTAGGGATGTTTCATTTCGGAACTTAACAATACAATAGACTTGAAATTTTATAAACATTTGAAACATCTTACATCGTAATGTTTAGAAACGTTATCATTAATACGTCTCTTTTCTTTTCTAGTTTTTGTGAAGTAGATATGGAACCCGATCATACCGTGGAGGGAAATGCAAACATCGCAATGAAATTTTCGTAAGATCATTACCAGTTCACTAACCTTCCTCAAACACTACAATCTCGAAGTTGAAGAGATGTAAATGCCTCCAGTTGTCCACGGTTCGATGCGACCGGAAATTGATGAAGTAAGAAAGCTTAAGAATGGATCAAACTCATATTTCGAGATATGAAGTTGACACTTAAAAGTGCTCGACACAAAAGTGTTTAGCTGTATGTTGTATTTGATGTGGTCGCGGTAACACATTTTAAAAGACTATGTCCTAAGAATAACATATGTGTGCCGTCAACGCTATATGACATGTTCAAGTTAAAGACAGCGGATAAGTTTGACATAAAAGTGTTATTGTTTTTAATGTGGTCAAAACCTGTAACAACCCTTAATGAACTGTCTGGATAGCTATTTCCGAAACGTTCGTAGCCCTGCTGACTTCTTAAGCCATTATTAAGACATTGGCTACGATCAAAGATAAGAATTTTAGGGGCTACGAACGTTTCGAGAATATGGGCCATGATCCGTATAACGTATGTGTGTCATCAACGTTATGACGTTTTGTGTGAACAAGTTGTTTTAGATAAGCTAGAAAGATAGGTCACAAGTCGGTCAATGTAAGGTTGTCACCGTTGTAATCTGATATTTGGTAGATAGTGGTTTATAAACATGTCTACCTATTGGCATCAGGGGAGACGGCCATATACTTTCACATTGGGGCTGCATTGACTGTCTCTTATTGAATACATTCTTCACATTCACAAGCATACAGGGGCTGTGGGGTAGCCTAGTGGTTAAAGCGTTGGCTCGCCACGCCGAAGACCCTGGTTCGAATGCGCACATGGGTACAATGTGTGAAGCCCATTTCTGGTGTCCCCCGCCGTGATGTTGCTGGAATATTGCTAAACGCGGCGTAAAACCAAAAACTCAGTCAGTCAGTCACAAGCATGCATGGGAATCACAAGCATATATGAACATATGACTCTATTATATTAGTATTTCTGTGGCAATGCTTCATTTAGAGAAGTAGCGGTGGTGTAGCCTAGTGGTTAAAACGTTTGCTAAAGACCCGGGTTCGATTCCCATATGGGTACAATTAGGGAAGCACATTTCTGGTGTCCCCACCTGGATATTACTGGAATATTTAAAACGCGAGAGCGTTTGACGTAGCAAAAAACAAATTCATGCGCTGGAAACGAATTACGCAAAATGAAGTCGGGACAATGGCATTTGCCTTGCAGTGGTTGAAGGTTAGCTAGAGACGCCATAGGGCTTATAGGTCGATTCCCTTGCACCATAAAACTTGTCAAATCATCAAATCACTGAGAAAGAGGTGTTCATAATTCATTATTCTTATCAGGACTCCCCTCTCATTTCGTGCGAATGGGGAAGATCCAGGGTTAAATTGATCTTCAGCAACCCATGCTTGCTGTAAGAGGCTACTAACAGGATCAGGTGGTCGGAGGCTTGCTGAATTGGTTGCCACATGTCATACGTCAAGTTGCGTATCATTCCAGTTGATCACTGGGTTAGATCGATGCAGACAGCCCGGTGCGTTGTTGATCCCTGGGTTGCTGACTTCACACAGTCGTTTCTCTGATTTATTACTGGCTACCAATAGTCAGAACCACTATTATCGAATTATGCAAAAACCACAACAAGTGCTGAATTCGCCTATGCTATTTGATAGTTCCGTTTGTATTCCAACATACGGTAACTGGAGTGTGTAATGTATTCAATAAGAAACGGTCCGGCTTAATAATGATATAAGACATTTACTGTCGACATCTTTGCTTGTTCTAAACGACACATACATGCTGAATCATGTATGATGGCTAGGATAGCCCCTGGAATTTAGTCGTAGCCAATGTTATTCGAAATAATATGAACACCGGATGATTTTGATGTTACCTACATACAACAGCCAACCGCGTGTCGAAGCTTCATAATGAGTTTGATGTAACTGCTTCATCAATTTCGATGTAAACTTGTTCGGGCCGATATTGCGATGTTTGCATTTGTCCACCAATATGTTCGGCGAACATTATTAACGTTCTATATTACGATGTGGGCAGAAATGTTCGAGTCTATTATGTAGTTCCATTGGTTTTATTACCAAGCCCTGTTAACCCGGCGGAGATACTGTTTATGATCCTCATATTACTGGGTAAATAACGTAACGACACTCCAACCAGCGTCGAATGCGTGCGTCGTAATGACTTAATCCCCAACATTCTAATCGGCGTCGGTGTGCCAGAGCGTTCCGCTGATCTATCATATTGGTAGCGCAGCACTCGCTCCCGCCTACCGCCGTGTTTGTGCAATCGAAACGGTGGCAATATTACCATTCAAAATATCATTGGCGGTACGATGATGCGCTTCGATTCGGCGTTGGTCGGCCTGACTCGTTGTGAACAGTGAATTCATTGGCGAAAACTGGTTGCCAATGAACTCATCTTCAGCGCCTGGTAGATTATCAGGCGCTTTTGGTAATATGGCCTCAAATCATACGAACGCCCGCAAAACCGATGCGTGGTCTGAAATTTAATTGACACCAGGATTCAGGCGAAGATCTAACAATTTCAATGATGACATCGGCGCAACGATTAAGCACTGACGTTTGTCGGCACCTTCTCGAAAGTATTGCTGCGTTACGCTTCTCGGCTACGTGTCAATCACAAAATGGTACCCCATCAGACTCGTCGGTACATGGCGTACATCGGATGCAATGGGGAAAATGAGCTGTTACCTGTCTACATTATCAATATTATTTACTGTACAGAGAACGACGTTGGACTAAACACGGCTGGATAACGGTGAAATGGAAATGGTGTAATGACGATACTGTCGAGTGAGCTGCAACTGATAATGTGTAATGGTATATCTGGCATGTTATTGGGAAGTGTGCTGTTAAGAAAGAAACAAACTATAGAAAGAATGAATAATGCCTGTACCGCGAAATACAATTAAGCTGTCTTCAACGTCGCCAGGTATCGGTAGATGTTGCTGCCTAATGAACACGGCTCGAGCGTCTGTGCGGAATATGAAGCAGTCTTGGTTGACAGCAATACATAACGAACTAACGGAACGGCGAAGACGGAAACGCTGAGGCAATAGTATCGTGAAACGAATATTGAAATCTTACAGAATGACGGTATGATTATGTGTATATTATGCAGACAAATGTTTCGTCTTCGTATAGATGAGGATATGTCGCCGGCACATGAAGACTACGGACGATAGAATGTTAATAATTTGTAATTTGAAACGTTAAAGTGACTTCCGACTCTGGCTGTTGTACAACCAATGCCGGTTACAGACTCGAGATAAATACTGTCTGCTGGTTACGTTCTGTATTCGATGTTGATTATATTAGTGCTGGAATTACCATGGAACCTATAACCGTGGGTTGAACACTGACCTCTTTGCTTCTGAACACAAACGTATGAAGCGTCGCTCATGCGAACTATATAAATATGATTTTGATATGGCAACCTGAACGTTAATGGCGAATACAGCCGACCAGAGTGACTCTCCATGGCTTACGCAAGCGTATATATCTTCGTGATCCGTACTATTCATTGGAATGTTGACGCCGCCGTAGCAACTGGAATGAAATCTGCGCAATCGTAGTAAAATGAAGTTGATGGTGTTAAACTGTCAACCAATTAAAGGAATTCGTGATGAACATGATGTTACTCAACCCGATTATGAGATGACGGCAAAACATGTTTCCCAGCTATATGAAATGATGCGATCTTCAACAGTCGGTGTTAAAATGAAAATACAGAGCGAACCTGGATGAAGAACTATTACTGATGAAAATGATACTTTATTTTCTGTTTAAATGACTCAATGTGCGCATATATATGTAATATGTATGTATGGAGAGGAGAGGAGGTTGCCGCGTAATAATACTAAATGCCCGGTACGCACGAAAGTTGAAGTAATTATTGACTTCTATACGCTATATATTTGTGATGGACGGGCACGAATAACTAATTAACCCTGACTCCCGACTGAACGGCTGATTATGATTGTGTTGTAACTAGGAAAATGGTTTCAATTGCCCCAAAGCTGAAGGCAAATATTAGCTGCTGTCTTTCATTTGTGCGATGATATCTTGTGGCGGTCGTAATATGAGCCGAGGGTAAATTACGATTTCCGAGAGCATCGAGAACCTGGCTGTTGTTCATCCCGAAAGATGTTTCATTAACATTCTCCGACAATGGAATAGACCTGTTACGTTCACGAAATACCCCGTCATTGATATTAGTAGCTCTTATTCGATGTTTGAATCCTGACGAGCCGCGAGCATTAACCTTGATTTGTCTGGCGGGCCTTTAATTGAAATTGTTGCCAGTATGTTGAGGACCGTTCGCTCTGAATTTGGGAGGAATGCATGTGGCTTACAAACGTATTTCCTTCCTAGTATATGAGCCCCAGTATGTTAATGCCCAATGATGTGCAAAACTATTCATGCCGTCATCTCGCACGCACGGCCTTATCGATGAAACTGTTGACCTTCGTGGGTCGGGAGATTTTGTTGGCTGATTGGCCAATTGAGTCCCGTTCGACTTGTAAGTGAGTCCCCAAATAGGCATTGTGCTTTCTGGCTTGCGGTAACGCACGGCGATCAGTCTGGAAACTGAAGTCTGGTAACCCGTAATTTGCGAAAAATACCGCTGTTGATCGCATGCTGCGGTAACGGGATATATTGAAGAGTCGAAACTTCTGGCTACATCTGAATCTACTGGGCATATAAAACCTTATCGCGAGAACAAACGTTAGTGCTGAGCATCGGTTTCATACGTCGCGTTACCGGTGCTTGTCCGAAATGATACGGTGATCCGGCGTCATAGTGTCTGCTAAACCACTTCGTCGCCAGGTGACGTCGCAACGAAAACGTCGGAAGTCTTGTTTCTGCCAGCGGACGCGAGGATGTTTGGTGGCGTAATCGTTGCTCATGTCGTGGTGAAATCAACATCTCCCGGATTTAGCACCAGAAGTGACAACATTGTACCGAAGAGTCAGGAGACGTGAGACTGTTCCCGTCGTCGATACCATTGGCAGCTTCGCCTGAACTCGTTATGACGTACGGTTCGGCATGTTCGACTGCGAGAGCACAAGATTAATCGGCATGTAACCTCGGGAGCAGCGCATAACTATAGCGCATTTTATTCTTTGTGGGCGACGATACATGTAATGAATTATATCTCTTCGTTGGTACGAAGGTTCGACAACACCGGAGGACTTCGTGTACTGAAGACGAAGACGGGCATAACTTCGCATCAGCGGGCGGAAAATATCTTGAAACTCGGGAAAATCGCATTATCCCGATATTGGAAAATCGAAGTATGGGGCCCCAATATCCTGAAGCGTTCGTGGCTTGCGCCGCTAAGCGTACGCGAATCTTTGATAACGAATCACTGAGCGAAAATGGAAACATAAGGAAAGAAACGTGAATATGGGTAATGGTCGGCGAAGTGTCTTTGTTTTGAAGCATGCGTTACTGCTATGATTTAACCGAATGTTTCTGCGGACTGGCAAACAATGACCATGCCGCTTATTATTGGTTGTCGCACACTACACACTCAATATGGTTGGATTATTCTTGTTCTGAAACGATACGAAGTTTTGGTCTTGCTGAACCTCGCTGTTGTTCGATCTGTTGACGTTGATATTCACGCTGTATTGCCTATTCGCTCTATCACAGAGGCGGCACGGGCGTTCGAATTTGGTCGGGCCTGGTTCCATTGACATCATCGACAATGCTCTCTCCCGGCTGAAAACCAGACCGATTGGTGATCTGTTGAGTGACAACAAACCATCTGTCATGAAACGTCGATCTGGCTGAATATGACGAAATATAAACCATCTCGTGAAACTCTGGCCGGTGATTGACGATGACGAAGTCATCTCTAGTACAACCTGACATGAACGATGACGAAGTATAAACCTATAATGAAGCCTGGCCATTGAACTGACGTCATCATGATGACAATCTCAATGACCGACATCGGATATAAGTAATCTCAATACAATACGGTGATTGATCATCATCAACGTGTATTATCGAACAGGTGAACATTAGCGGATTATGACGACGTCGATATCTAACAGTATGACGAAATTATAAAACCATCTCAATGACAATCGTCGATGGTCATGATGATAGTATCAACAATCACGGTCGGTGACGGTTATAAGCTCCTGAAGTGTTTGAGATGACGATACTCAACGGTATGACAATGCTCTCGTCATCTGGCCGACTGGTACGACGGTCTAATAAACTAAATTTGATATGACGCGGCAAATATCGTAGCTCGATGATAGTAGCCTGACCCGTATGAGCGATAAACCGTCAGGTACGATGATGATGAACGTCGTCTGGATAACGATGCAGCATCGCCGAAAGCCTGTTGATGTCTATTGGATCTCGCCGGTATTTGGAAGTGTGATGATAACCATCTCAACTGAAGTCTAACCAGTATCTGACGTCGATAATGATGACAATGACGCGATGACGTCATTACTGAGCTGCTGGCTGTTCGGCATCATGATGAAGACAAACCGGACGCGTCTCTCATTTGACCGGCAAACACAATATACTGATGACTTCAACAAGCGTAGTCTGAAACCGTGGCAAACCGAACGTCTGGCGATGATGAACATGTTGAAAGCCCGTGATTGAACATCTTGAAGTGATGCGCACGACATGGGCATGAATGACCGAAATGAACGTCGTGTGACATATTGTCCTGGTCGGTGATTTGATGGCGACCATCAAGGGAAGTGATTTATGTTTGTCGATATTGTAAACAACCAACGAAATGACGGTGATTGACGACCGTATATGTCTCATGCAACCGGTGATGAACGGATATATTGGCTGTTGAAACCTGGCGTGAACAACGTGTATGACCATCTCCATCGCGTCGATCGGAACCACATCTCAGCTGGTATCGCCATCACAGCCGGTGATTGACATCATGAACGTCGTCGTGAGACTATGATGATATAACCGTGACGCTTTGATCGTCTACTGGAGATAATAACCATCTTTGATGACGATATACCGTAAATGCTGTGAATAGCGTTCTCAACTGAAGTCTGACATGCGTATGATGATATAGTAACGACAAACCATCGGTAACATCATGTATGGTCTATTGGAATATGACATATAGGCTGACAACGTCGATGATATATTCATCTCAACAAGTACGACTTCTCTGACCGGTATTGACATCACGGTGAACGTATCGCAAGGACAACATAAACTGTCTCATCACGACCGGTGTCGAAAGGCTGTAATGTGATTGACGTAAACCATCAACAAAACCTGATGATTGACATCATCTATTGGTAGTGCTCTGGCATGTTAATCTCAACCGTGATCGCTTCGTGAAACCGGTATGATCTATTGATGACTCATGTCTGATCGTGACATCTATTGGAGACTATTGATGATGAAAATATCTTCGGTTCGTGATGGCTGATGAACCATCTGAACATCATGTTTCTATCGGTCTCGGCTCTGACGGTACGGCGATAATTCTATGACCGTCATGATTTGACCAGTGATTGACGGCGAACTGCTCAATGATGACATCGCCAAACGTCGTCTATTAAATCTGATAGTGTTGTTTGATAAACATCTCCCTGGCTGACAACGATGACAACCATGACAACGTCTGATGAAATAAATCAACCGTGCATCATCTCCCGACGTGATTGTCATAAACGTATTCTGGAATATGATGACAGTATAAATGCGGCTAAGCTTATCGTGGTAAACCATCTCGATGAACAACAAACCGAACGTCGATCATTGAACAGCAACAATATATCGCAGAATACTGGCGGAAGTCTGGTAACGAAACAAACCATCGTACTGGCCGGTCGGACAATGGCTAACGTGATTGACATCATGAATATGATGATCTCAATGACCGAAACAATTGGATGACAATGCGCCGGTATATTGAGACGACAACCGGCTGGCAGGCGGTAAATAAGCGAACGATATGACCGAACAACCGGGCTGTGATGACAACCATA
>NW_025766602.1:0-30947 GCF_003918875.1 Haliotis rubra
GATGGGTTTGAGTGGGTTTTGCTAACGTTTTTCTACAGTCTAAAGATAGGGATCCCATTTCGGATACATAGATGTATCATCAGAGAAAAATTATTCATTATTTTTCAAATTACATTTTGTGAAGTTTCTTTTTTGACTCAGTAATGAATTTGGATATAGATGATCCAAAGTAAGGCTTGAACATACCTCGTCTCCATACAAAATACTGCATGTTGTTTGGGGTGCTCGTCAAGTCACGTTTAAAGTACACTTCAGTGGAAAGATGACATTTCTTCGTGCTACCATCATAGAAGACGGAGGAACAGTTCCGCTGACGATAACATCTTGACACACAGTCTCTTCTTGACGAGACGGGGACACCGGGTGGTAGGGAGGCCAGATACATCCCATGGAGCACAAGAACCATCGCTAAACCCATGATAAAAGTGGTATCCTCACCTCCCAAAGCGATATGCAGATTCATTCAGCACAGTTGTCCTTTATATGACCAATCTTAATGACGTAAACACGTGACAGGCACGTGACGCTTGATGTCAAGGAATCATTATAAAGGAATACGGAATAGAAATGATGAATTGATCACCTTGCAATTGCCAACAAAAGGACAGGAGATGAAGACCTTCAATAATTCATAACATCGCGAAGAATGCCTCACATTGCTGAATAGGTAAAGCTGGCGTGTCTACTCACTGAATTTTTCAAATTTGCCTCTAGAGGAATAATCAATCTTCAATTGATGTCAGTCAATCTCAGAAATCAGGAAGTTCATTAAAACCAGATGCTTCAGGAGAACTAAGGCCCAACTATGGTCTATAGTGGCGTCCATATTATGTGTTTCACTTCTGTAAATGAAGTTAATTCTATGGAACCTTTAAATTGTTTCCAGTGCAGAGGAGACTTCCTTGTCACTACCATTTTCAGTCTAGTCATAGGTTGCCCTTTGAATACGTTAACTATAGACCTAATCGTATTTGTATGTGCCCTGCGATAATACGTCTTCATAAAATATGTGTTCTATGCCCTGTGCCTAGTCAAAACAGCTGTGACATTTTGTACATGACAGAGTAACAATGAGTAACTTACTTCTTGCTGTAATACGTTCTTTGATGAAATGATCCATTGAATTGCTCTATAATTTATGCCAAATGGCATCAAAATACAATTTGACCAAAATATAATTTCCCCAGGAATTAGAATTGTAAAATACGCATAATATAATAATAATTTTATGATGATTAACTGGTAGTATCTATTACTGAAACCGAGGTTGATGGAAATCGGTACACAGAACCCATAAAACCAATGAAAATTAAAAATGGTTTTCAAGGAAAGAGTTTTATTGTGTGTAATAAAATATCTCAGTACAAATAAGAAACAACAGTAATAAGATACAGCCATTTAGATTTTTCGTGCACTCACATATATTCAGAATATTGTCAGACCTGTCCCTGTAAGTGTTACAATCATATCAATGACTTTCAGGATGACAGCAAGTCCAAGGCCAACGTAGTTCGTGCAGAAGACCTGTACTCGTTTTCAATGCAAGTCTGGCATTCGTTCAGAATGTCATACCTCTCCAGGGGAGGACTGACTATTCGCACGGGGTGAGGGAAGGTGTTATTATCCTGGAAGACGACTTCGACCCATACGATTTGCTAACGAGACAAACGTAGTTGACAAGGGATCAGCCTAATCGGTGAATACCGAGGAGATGGAAACTCATTATGCAAGAAACCACGTGTTACATATCAGTACAACTATAGTAGCCTTGGGATGGTACCTGAACAATGCTTTAAAACTAATTTCGTTTAGCTTTATAATTTAACATTATATACTTAACTCAGCCGTTGCAAAACTCCAAGCTAATCTCTTTTAAGAATCCATAAAGCATTCAATCCACATATATCAAATTTACTTTCCATTAAGAGAATTCAGAAATACTGGTATGTTAACATGTCACTCCCTCCTGAATTCGGGGCACATTTTTAAGAATTCCGAGGCAAATGTAAGTAAATTCTGCATCCCATTTTCAAATGTCTGCAAAAAGTTATGCAGTTAAAAGTTTGAAATCACAACATAAAATTATAAAGAATTTAATTCTTAAACACAAAGCATCATGACATTCCAGGTACAGCCGGCAGTTGAGGAAGAGGTGGTAGCACTGCTCCAGGTGATACAAGTAACTTTTCAGCCACAGGCATGTCTGTACGATCTCATCCAGGAACCTCTTGTAGGTAAGTCTCAGGTTGTGATAGAGAAACACTAATGCTCTCAGAGAATCTGGTTTCAGGGACCTACGCCTTGCAATAACGACTAAATTATATAATGAAAAGCTGCGCTCAGCATCCGCAGAGTTACTTACAACATTTTTGTATCTTAAATAAAGTCTTGCTAAATGTGGTACTCCTGTACTGAAGACTAGAATGTCTCCTGATGAACCGTGTAACTTCCCGCAGCTTCAGCTGCTTCTGGTGCTAGCACTGTCGTGTACAAAGTAAATTCCTCAAGAGGAACATTCATTAAACCTAGGATAGCTTCAAACCTGTTTTGTGTTTTATCAAGCAGGATAACTCTCTTTGGATTAAACAACCTAACAGCTATTAAGGAAGGAAGCCCGGGCTGTCTCTAATTAAGATACATTTCAAGCTTCTTTTGGGCTGATTTAATTGACGTTCTGAAAGTTTCAAGACATTCTAGTTTTGTGGTAAACTTCATGTCATCAAACTTGCTCAAGATATGCTGTGTACTGTCGATGGTTAGGTCACAATTAGCAACAAAAAAGATCATAAGATTTTCCAAAATGTCAAACGCATGCAAAGTACACGGAACCCTGCTTTGCAAGTAATCATCAGTTTTTACATTTTTCAGATATGAAGTCAAGAAAACACTGTATCTTGTCACTTGTGTCTTTAATTGTACACATTTCATGGAGGTCTTTTACAGAATCTGGGGCTCCAGATCCACATATAAGTATATCATTCTCTGCAACAATGAATTCCCTATAAGGATGAAAATGTTTTTGATGGTAGAAAGCACAATCAAACCACGAATTCCACCTTGTGTTACATGGATCAGGTGGCATTGTGATCAATCCCACATCTTGCTTCAAGAAATGAACGATATCTTGCCTTTCTGTTACCTGCATGAAACAATCGTATTGCTGAAACTTTTCACAAATTTCATAACCACTTCGAATGGGTTTCTAAATGTTTGGCCAATTAGACTGATTATGTGAGCTAGACATGTAATGTAAATAGTATTGGTACAAAGTCCGCTGAGTACAGAATCAAATGCCTTTTTTCATGTACATGTATCAGTGTCAAAGACCAGAACATCTTCAAACTTAATGTTATAGTCATGAAGACAACTGACCACACTTTGGGATACTGTAGCATGGTTTGTTTAATCAAGAAACATAGTTGAGGCAAGGTAAGCCAACACTTTCCCATCATGCCCTCTATCAAGTGGAGCCAAAAGAATATTGAGTACATATCTCTCCTCCTGATCACCAAGTTCATCAAAGATGACAGCAACAGGTTTGTTTTGTAGTGTTTCCTTCAATGCAGCCTTTTCCACTACATATACATCAAGTAAATATAAACTCTGTCAAAAAAGAAACGCAACCCCTGTCCTCAGATATTAAAAATTCGTTTGAATAAAGTTATTGCTTCCAAACGAAATTTTATTCAAATGTATTGAAATTATACACGTATTTAATGAAGATTACCATCAAAACAACTGCATTTTCACGCATAATTATTCCGTCACAACGCATGAAATGACCCTGGTCACTTCGAACAAAAAAAAACAAATGCACGTGCAAATCATGAAAATGGCAGTTAATGTAGGGGTGTATAAAAGCCCATGTGCTTTCGTATTTTATTCATTCATTTGTCGCCGAAAAGCGGTGTTAAAATGCCACGATTGAGTGCTGCCGACCGAAATATCGCCATTGGTCGTGATCAAGCCGGAGAAAGTTTTGAAACTGTTGCACGGCACCTAAATGTTCACAAAACAACGATATCCCGACTTTGGAGCCGCTACAACAACTTCAATTCGACCTACGATCGCCCGAGAAGTGGAAGGCCAAGAATCACGATTCCCCTTCAAGATCGGTACATCCGGGTCCATCACTTGCGTAATCGGCATGCCCTACCAGCCGTGACTGCCACACAAATACCAGGTTTTAGGAGAGTGTCAGCTCAAACGATTAGGAACCGTCTGAAAGAAGTGGGTTTACGTGCCTGTAGATAAGTTGTTGGACCTGTACAACATCGACGCCGACGACTCAGGTGGTGCAACAACGTAAGGATATGGACTTTACAAAACTGGAGGCGCATATGGTTTTCTGATGAATCACGTTTTCTTTTGCAACGTCACGACGGAAGACAGCGTGTGTATAGGAGATGTCATGAACGTTTTGCGCCCATCTGCGTCCGACAGGTGGACAGATTTGGCGGTCACAGCGTTATGGTTAGGGGAGCCATCTCATACAACCAGAAATCAGACTTGGTGATCGTTCCAGGGAACCTGACAGCCCAACGTTACATCAACCACGTGTTACAGCCTCACCTTCTCCCGATTATTGACCAACAGACACAGATTTTTCAACAGGACAACGCCCTGCCTCATACTACACGTGAAACAATAAACTTTCTGCAGAATTCCAACGTCAATGTCTTGCCATGACCCTCTAAATCACCAGACCTCAACCCTATTGAACACCTGTGTGATATTCTGGATCGACGCGTACGTCAACGTCAGCCGCCGCCACAGACGATGCAACAGCTCGCCGTTGCCCTGCAAGAGGAGTGGAGAGCCA
The DNA here is from genome assembly GCF_003918875.1 of Haliotis rubra. Classification (NCBI taxonomy): domain Eukaryota; kingdom Metazoa; phylum Mollusca; class Gastropoda; order Lepetellida; family Haliotidae; genus Haliotis; species Haliotis rubra. The sequence goes on from NW_025766602.1 coordinate 4,823, forward strand.
TTCCCCAGGAGAGAATCCGGCGTCTTATCCGTTCTTGTCCAAGGAGATGCCGTGCAGTGATTGCAGTTCGTCGTGCTCATACGAGATACTGAGAAAGACGCCCCCCCTGGTGACAAACTGGTGTCTGTGAGATGACTTTTGAAATGACAATTTTAAACATGACTATCTTGGTTATTATTCTTCCAAATTTCAGCCTTGTGTCTTAAATAATAAAAATGCTGTGTCATCCTAAAACTTAAGATTAAGATCTCTAAAATACAGGGGTTGCGTTTCGTTTTTTGACAGAGTTTACATCTTGCAACCAGTGACTGCCAGGAATCGAACCTCCATTAACAACTTTTCTGTCGATAAACTCTTTCACTGCATGATGATCTGTTTTGATTACAGGCTGTACACACTTTTGCCCATTCATAACATAAACAAACACGTTCCTTTTCTGCTACTGTCTTTGAGTGAAGGGTTGGTGTTAATAGTTTTCTGGGGGGTTTAAAATTCAACGTCACTGTTCAGCTCGTTTTTTCTTGCAAGATATTTTATTTAGATTTAGGAAGTTGACCTGAAACAGTACTCTTACGAGTATGATCAAAAACGACATTACAAACTCTACAAAATCGACATTACAAACTCTACAAAATGACTTTTCCCCGTCTACATACAAGTCTTCAGACATAGAACTTCTGGCCTTAGCGTCAACATTTCCCAACTTCGACCCTGATTGACTTGGTTTAGGAACTATGTGCACAAATGTATCTATGAGTGACTGAATAATAGTTACAAACACGTGTTTGTTTTCCAGGGTTAGTAACTTTGCTGCAGACGAACAACTTCCGGTTTCATGTAAAATTCAACTTTATGGTAAAACGAAATCTGAATCAATTTCAATCTTCAGAAAGACTCATTTTGTGAACATAATTGCAGTGTCCAATTCAAATGATATTATTGAAAGGTGCGTAAGACAAGACTACTTGATGAATAAATCAATTTTATTTGTGAATATTTTGAAAATACTGTTATAACAAAAGTATAAGTTCGTTTTGTGTGACCGATCAAACTTTTGATGACTTGACTTTTGTTTCGTTTTATCAATCTTGATTCTGCTTTCATAAGTAAATTCCGCGGCGATAAATGGCTGTTTGCATGAAAATATTTCCATGATTTATTCTGCTGCGGAATCCAGGAGGGTGATATATCTTACAGAAACGATAAACTGTTTGCATGTATGTAACTGTAGGGTATTATGAACAGAAATATCTGTAACTGTTATTACAACATGATTCTGGTGATAGTAATTGTATTATTACCCACTGTCAACAGTTTAGCTCTTCCTTCAGAGGCAGCTGAGACACAAACATGGGAACGCTGGTATATGTACAGGGAAATTATTCCACCGACCTATCGAGTTTTTTATAATGTTTATACATTCCTATGCACCTTTCTGCTTCTTGAGTTTGGTTCACCATCGTCCCAGTAGGCTTGACTGATGACACTTCCATCTGTCCATGTCCACCTTCCACTGACATCTTGAAAACCACCCAGCCAGATATGGGCACCTGTGAATACAAACTGACTGAATGAGACTTGATAAAAGAAATGTTCATGTTGCAGTTATGACACAATGGTTTCTCAAATCACCTCTGGCGGAACTGTCATAAGCCGTTACTGACCAAATGTTGGTCACATATGGAAATATATATAGGAGGAATCTCAAATGTTTTGACAAACTGCTAATTGTGTCGAAAACAAAGCCACAGATGTGACACATATTTATTTTATATACACTCGTTGTATTAGGGATAACTTTGATGGATATAAGTATAAGTACCATAGGTAGGTACTTTGGTGGTGTAATATACACTTTCTGTAATATATAGTAAACATAAAGACATGAAAACACCCTCATAAAAGCATATCGACAAATATGTTGAGGATATAAAAAAGATTGCTTTTGTTGTTTCAGATATTCCTATTATGTCAAGTTAGAATTATACTTTTACAGGAATGATTTTATTGCCACTTAACAACCTACGATGAGAATTGGATATCTTGTTCGTGAATGCATTGATACCAGCACTGTCCACTTTGATCTTGAGTCCATGCAGGTAGCAAAGTAATGTAAGTCCCCATGGTCCCTAGTATGGTGATCTCCCTTCAGTTGTTGGCGACTCTAGCCACTTTTTTTATATTGTATTGTACAATTAGTGCTATTTGTTTTAACTTTCTACGCTAGCTGATATTCTAATTGTTTTACTGTCCTTCGTCGGCAGGTTTTATAATATCTATATATATTCTATTTCCATGTCAGATGTTCTCGTCACGATATGGGATATTGCCGATGTGACGTTAAATAATAACTCCCTCACTCACTCCACTTTGATGAGATGTCCGCCGTCTTAATGGCATGTATGGTTGGCTTGGAACCAGGTTTTGTTGAGGTGTAGATCTTGTTGCGGATGCCTAGGCTTCGGTACCACGTGTAGCCCTTGTCGCAGTCATCTGAGGAAGAATAATACGTTGTCATGGTGATAAGAACTCATGCACACAGACATTCAATGGACTCCTTGAGGGGATATTACCGCGTTATCTCAATTTAATACTTTTGAGATGAGGCATTTGAGATCGGGCGAAAATGCGGTATGGTGACATACAGGTGAAGCCTGTTGCGTTATCACTTATTCGTAGAATTTAAAATAATATTGAAAGTGGACATAAGGTATGTTAACAAAATGTCGCGTTTTTGCATTGTTTCGCTTTGGGTAATTTTGACACTTTCTACTTGTTTTGTAAGGGCGAGAATTTGACAACGCGACTTCATTTGACAATGATTCCACAGACATTACTGGACGTGCGTTGCAATGAAATTACAGAGTGGCTGAGGTTACGCAGAGTACGATGAATCTCTGAAACATTTGAACTTATGTAGCATGGTGATAGAAAAAATAACGACTGCGTAGGATGGGAATGAGAGAAATGTGTGGATTGAGAAGGGAAAGATGTGTCAATATGTAGGGTGGGAATCATTTACCGAAATGCAGGACTAGGCATGGATACATGTCACTGTGTGTAGGATTGCAATGGGGACATACGTGACTTTGGGTAGGAAGGCGATTGGAGATAAGTGACAGTTTATAGGATGGGAATCGGCGTATGTGTAGGCTTGGATGAAGGACACGTGACTATGTGTCAGAATTAGATTTGACACATGTGGCTTTGTGTAGGATAAGGATCGAAGACATGCTACGATTTGTACCAAGGGGATGGCAGACATGTAAGGATATATAAGAAATGAAGTTTACGCTACTCAAGATCATAATCCGTTGTTTTACAAGCATTTTTCAGTGCTGATTATACGATCTGACAGCTGTGATTGGATGATTTTTGTGTAGGATTATCCATTCAAATCCGTCTTCCGCGTTCAGTGGGATGCGTAATACGACATCCAAATCAAGGCAAAACTTAGATAAAAAAATACGAATAGCTGCTGAAAACAATAGATTAGACTATAGATGGCAATTAGATCGCTCAGCCAGGCATGACGACGGACCGTCGACTCACCTGGCATGAAACGCACGTGCTGCCTACAGGCACAAAGGGTCATCTCAAAGATATTTTGTGCTTTTTCATGTGTGCTGACTACGTCTCATCTATTGATTAACATCTCACGTGTCTTTCTTTCATAAAGGTTATGTTGAGATATGTAAAAGAGTATGATATCCGAAACCATAGAAATGCATCGTAGTACATAGGTGGCATGACCACCCGAAGATCGACAGGACTGGATATTACATGTATTTGTAAATTGTTATGACGTGCCGTGTACCTCCCAGTATAATTGCCCTTTATCTTATCTTAGCTGATATCTCTATCCCCACAGCCCGACCCCCCAGGTTTTGCTTTTGAGGCTACCCCTCCTATCTGTTTCTTTTTATAGTGACAGTGAGGACTCCATGGTAGCCACATCCTTAATTGTTTTCAGCATAAAAGTTATTATTTTTACGTCAGCTACCGTTTATAATGAATCTACGTCTAATTTCAAATTGGGTATTTAAAAGTGTCCTTTGTAATACAATATCGTCGCACAACTAATTTGCATAAAGCCATGGTCTGTTCCAAATAAGTCTTTTGGATTTAGAAAAAGCCGTTTCCTATCTCTCTACCACTGAGACTGTAGTTTAGGCCAGAAACTTAGTTTAACAGATATTTCACACTTTCACATATCAACCACATAAATTGTAGAGATAAATGAGAAAATACAGTTTTTTCTATTTCCGACAGTACTTTAGTAACGGAATCTACCATGTGATCACGAATAGACGACCATGTGATCGATGACTGGATTCACTGATCCGTGATGATTGCATACTCAAATGAACAGTGAAAATTTAACGTCACTCAGTACGAATTTTTTTATTTCTAAACTTCCTTTTGATATATTCTCGTATTATTGATTTTCAGACGCTTAAGAAAATCAGTTGTTATATTATCGCATGAACAACTGTAAAACATGTCACTAACTTATTCAAGACGTTTTCTTTAACACAAGCAATCATCCGAGTACTTACAACGACTATGAGACGCTAACCGCGAATTTTTTGGATCTATACCAAAAAAAGTTGTCAATCCATAGAAAATGTTCCTCTTGTAAAAAAGAAACTTTGGCGCCGAAATACATTAAAACCAACGCCAACAGTGTTGTGAAGGCCTGATATACTTCCCCGATCAAGGTTCATATCTTTCGGGATCTCTGTACAGGGTTGTGTTTACACAAAACCAACGGTACAGTGTTGCAGAACCATTCCCCAAAGGTTTGTCTTTCGGGATTCTGTACATTTCACATCATGGTCAGCACATTAAACTGGATTTTCCGGTCCATCATTCACTTGATTGTCTGGTTCGTTAACAGGCTGCCGTCACATGACAGGAATACGCTCCCCAGCTATTTTTACATAGGTACACGTCCATGGTTACTCGCCCTTGATACCAACTCATCATATAGTTACGCGTCTCTCATCCCATCCACCACATAGTTACCCTTCCATTACTATCCGGGTAGATCAGGTCTTCAACAACCCATGTTTGCCTCAAAGGCGACTATGCTTGTCGTAAGAGGGCGACTAACGGGGTCGGGTGGTCAGGCTCGCTGACTTGGTTGACACATGTCATCGTATCCCAATTGCGCAGATCGATGCTCATGCTGTTGACCACTGAATTGTCTGGTCCAGAGTCTATTCTTTACAGACCACCGCCATATAGCTGGAATATTGCTGAGTGCGGCGTAAAACTAAACTCACTCACTACTCACTCCACCACATAGTTACACGTCTTTCATCCCCTTCCATTACTACCCGTGAAGATCAGGGTGAGTAATAGTCTTCAGCAACCCATGCTTGTCGTAAAAGGGCGAGTAACGTGATCGATTGAGTAGGTTAGGCTCGCTGATTTGGCTGACACATGTCATCGTATACGAGTTGCGTAGATCGATGCTCATTCTTTTGATCACTTGATTGTCTGGTCCAGACTTTATTATTTATATGCCGCCGCCATATAACTGGAATACTGCTGAGTGCGGCGTAAAACAACAAACCAACCTATCCATCAGATAGTTGCTGCACGCCTCCTATACTCTACCGTGCCCATGCTACCGTGCTCCATACATGTCATGTAGTTTTGCAAGGTTCTGTTTGTTTAAGTCACATTGTATCGCAATCAAAATGCACGATGGTTGTCTGTTTCTCCATCAAAGAGCTACAAATGTATGTACATGTGTGCGACTCATAATATATATATGAAACTACAGTAGACCAGAACTCTTTTCTGACCATATTATGGCCTTGAAAATCAGTCAAGCAGGAACGCTGGGAGGTATATTGCTCCACATACAAGAACGTGCTTATTGGCATTTCACATACATCTTCCTTCTGAAAGGATTTCACGCCTGTATGGTTCAGACAGTTTTTAAAGGACGTGCGGTTTCATTCAGGAAGTCGATTGTCTGCCCGCCTTCATTAAACTATACTTTGTCAGCGTACTCCTTCACACTTCATAAACTATTAATCTACTTCGCTCACACACAATGTTATAAGAACCGGAGATCTTGAGATCTCTCTGTGACATGTGACATGTGATATGAAGGCATCCTAAGAGGCCTACCTGAATCCCATCAAGTCACGGATACGCCCGCTACAGGAACAAATGTGAAATTTCGGGCTATGTTTTAGGCGTTCAGGGATAGGTTTCACGGCATATTTCGTCCAAATTTTTACACAGTTCGGAAAAAGCCAGACAGAAAAGAACACATTATCCAAATCTTGATTTTCGTGAGCCTTACGCCAGTTTAAACGTCTTTCTTTTTCTGCATCTTTCATCAATGGTAAGGGAATTCCGCGCTTTTTCACCCATTTCACCTCGTTTCTGATATTCTCAACGCTTTGTAGACAGGGGAATGGTTTTGAAATTTTATTATTTTCAAGAATCTAGAAACAAAGATTTTCTCAATAATTGCCTAAACAAGGAAAACGTCTGCTACACCAGGGGAGATAACTCTTGATGTAGCAAGGTTCATTATCAATTTCTCCTCCATTGAGTACCCTCACTGCATAATGTGACACCTATTTTGAAATTCTATTATTAGTTTTAGGAAACAAAGATTTTCTCAATAATTTGTGGGAAACTTACATTATCAACTCCTGAAGCCCACACCAGAAACATGTTTAGAGACTCTCTTAAATATTTTTGATTACACCAGGGCATCTGGAAAATTTGCTTCGTCGTGGCCTGATGCTATAATTGTTCCAATCCCAAAACCTGGAGGTGATCATACTGATCCTTTTATAGACCAATTTCACTAACTAGCTGCGTTTGCAAAACCATGGAACGCATGATAAATAATTGACTTGTTTTGTACTTGGAAACCAATAACCTAATAACAGATATACAATGTGGATTGCGTAAAAACAAGTATCATCTATAAATTTTGTGCGTTTAGAATTAATAAACAACACGCAGAGTCTATTTTTTTCGATCTAGAAAAAACATACGATAGTACATCAAAAAATGGTATTTCAAAAGATATATATGATTTTGGATTACGAGGCCGTTTCCCTCAGTTTAGATTTATAAGTTTTTAAATGACTGCCAATTTTACGGAAGCGTAGTAGGGCCATGGTGAAAACAATTTTGGTCTCACTAACTCCTACGTAGTACTTCTAATATCTCCTACGTAGGCGATGATAAATATGTATTAATATATGTCCCGTGTGAAATTTACGTAATATATATATGTCTGTGTTTGTGTATGTGCGTGTTCGCGCGCGTGTGTGTGCGCGCGTAACTAATGCCTCAGTGAGGTGAAAAGGGTACTTGATAAGAATTCTGCAGTTATGTAAATGAGTCACACATAATTATGAAGTCGAGCAACCTCGTCCTGACTCGACAGTAATTTCTCTAATTTGTATATTTCATGTCTACTTAAAGGCTGGTAATGGTTAGGAGGTTTTCACATATAGAATCCGGGAACTGAGTTACGCTTAATGTGGTGATTACGATCGTTGACATGCGTATGGGGTTGTTATCGCCAATCTTAGCAATTGAATTATTGCAGAAAAAGTTCCTATTTTAGGTTCGGATTGTAACGAAATTCTGCATGGGTTCTCCCTGTCTGATCATTACAATCAGGATCAGGGTGTATCCCACAAGGCAGTATTTTATCTGTCACATTTTTAGTATCAATATCAACAGTTTATGAAAGGTTTTAATGATTCAATCGATGGATAGCTTTTTGTGGATAATTCTATTATTTCTTGTCTCAGTAGAAATATGCATACCATTGAACGGCAGCTGCAGTTGTATTTTAACAAAATAAATACATTTTCTAAATCCAAAACTAATCGTTCCCATTTCGGCAAACCGCATGAAGACCCTGAATTATTTCTAAATGGCACATCCATCAAAGTTTGTAAAAGGAGGCCAAGTTCCTGGGTCTTGTTTTCGACGCATTTTACGTTTCTGCCGCATATTACATACCATTAAGCCAAATGCCTGAAGGCACTAAATTTGTTAAATGTTGTTTCCAATTCAAAGTTGGAAGGGGATCAAACTACCCTCCTTCACTTATATAGATAATTGGTGCGATCAAAACCTGATTACGGCTCCATCATATATGGTGGAGCCTGCAAAAGCAATCTGAAACTACTTGATTGGAGTCCACCATTAAGGTCTGAGACTTTGTCATGGATCTTTCAGAACCTCTTCTATTAACAGTCCGTACGTCGAGGCCAATGAGCCATCTCTTAACCAACGCTGTCTCAAATCTTCGAATAAGAATAAAACCTTGTATTTCTTATAATTGCATTGAGCTAGAAAATGTTTCTCCTTCCCGCCTTCTTTCAGCTCCTCCTTGGCAATTAGTGAAGCCACAAGTTGACCTCACACTGGCAACATTTTTAAAAATAAGAAACTTTACGAATTACAATATATAAACAAAGTTTTAATCAATTACAAAGTAAATATAATACATACAAATCCTTATTTACAGATGGGTCCAAGGATGATGGCGCAATGGCTCGTGCTACTGTCGTTAGGTCCAGAACAATATCTTCTCGATTACCTTCTCTAATTTTACAGCAGAAACAAACGCAATACTAACAGCTCTTAAAATATTAATACACACCCCAAATATAAACAATATATCATATTTCAGATTCTCTGTCTTGTTAGGTTATAAAAACTCTTTCTTGTAAACATCCACTTTTAATCGAAATAATTGAATTAGATTATGAACATGCTACTTGCCAATACGACATCATCTTTTGTTGGTTACCCAGCTACGATGGCATTTCTGGGAACATTAATGACCGGTCTTGCTGCCATGGCAGCAACAACAACAAATCTGTGACACCACTTCTTATTCCATACGCTGATTACAAAGCTACCATTAGATCTTACATCCGTGATCTGATGCAGAAGAAGTGGGACACTCAAGTAGGTATCAATAAATTACATGAAATAAAACCAATTATCGGTTACACCAACTTGGGTTGTGATTCCAGATTTGAAGAGGTCATTATGCGCATTGGCCACACGTGTTATACATAATGAGTATTGGTTAAAAGGTGAAGACCCCTCCGTTTTTGTATCCTTAGTGATGAAAGAATAAGGGTCAAGCTGTCCTGCTTGACTGTTGATTTTCCATCACAAAGGATAGAAGTATTTCAATGTCAAAACATTGAAGGATCTCTCTTTGAGTTAGCATTTAATTATTTTTAAAAGAAATAGAGTTATAAGATAAATTTTAAAGTTCTGTAAATAGTTGAATATTTTATGATTGTTAGTTTATATAAACAACTGATACTGTTAGTGGGTGCATCCTCGAAGGGGGTTAGAGTACTGTAAAATTATTGTCCTCCTGAGAGGGTACGTAAGTCCCAAAACAATTAAAGTAAATTTAAACCTACTTACTACTAATCGCAGTGCATATGTTATTTTAATTTATGACCAGATCATCACAAATTGCTAACATCTGAAGGGATGATGTAATTCCATTTAGAGTCCATGCAGGTAGCAAATGCACTGTAAGTCCCCATGGTCCTTAGTATGGTGATCAACCTTTGGTTGTTGGCGATCTATAGCCCTGTTTGTATATTGTATTGTCTTCTATAGTTGTTTTTTTAGATTTAATTACTAGTTTTGAATTCAAATCTGTGATAGTCTTGTTGTTTTACTGCCCTTCGTTGACAGGGGTTTTATTATTTGCCTTTATTTATTTTGAAATTACAACTTGCTTTTAGTCACGATATGGCTGCAATATTGCCGATGTGACTATACATTTTAACTCACTCACTCGCTCAAGTTGAAATGGTTTTACATAATATAATAGTAATTTCAAAGAAAATTCAACTATTTGCATTTGCACAGAGTTAAATTGTGCACAATACCAAAACCCAACGCTGTACAAATAAGAAGCAGTGTATATGAAAAACAATATAGAATTAATGATAGTGCATTTTTACGAGTTTTCAGCAATATTGCCAGGGCTGTCCCAATTATTGAATCCAGAATAGTGTTACAATCTGGAATTATGTCGGTGTTTCCAAATGCAAGGGAAAACTTAAAACTGTCCCATCAAAGAAAACTACGGTAGCTTCAAAGAACATGACGCCTATCAAATCAACAACCATCTTTAGAAATGCATCACCCAAATATTTTTTTTAAAGACATGTAATACGGCGTCAAACCAGCACACAGCCATGATGTATTCAGAATTGTACAACTGATTTTTTTATGTATGTGGAAAGGGTTTTCTATTCCATAAGAGCATCAAAGATCCACGAATCACCCTCTTATTGTTGCACCCAGTCTTCTAGAAGTACCTTAGGTGTCTTCTAGAACAGCTAGGATACACATGAAAAGAACTGGTTTAGACATGGTCTTCAGTAACCCATGCTTGTCGTGAAGGTGACCAACAGGATCCAGGTGAGTCAGGCTAAGCTGACTTAGTTGACACATGTCATCATATACGAATTGGTCAATGCTCATGATGTTGATCACTGGATTATCTGGTCCCGACTCGAATATTTACAGACCGACGCCATGTAGCTGGAATACTACTGAGTGCGGCGTTAAACAACAACCAACCAATTAAGTACACGAAACCTATCAAATCACCAACGATCTTACAGGATGACAGGGGCAAAGATGGGAAATTGTAAAGGAGATGTTTGTGGATCAGCAATGTGACATACTGCCACAATATTTCAAAATTCATTCTCAGGACGAGGAAATTTGCGTATGAACCTACCAAAGGGGGTTTGAGATACCACGTCCCAATTCCACCTTCGATGCGTACCCAAGATTAGCCAACATGCTCGACGTCCTATCATGCTAATTGACACGCCTCCCTTGCTTGTCATAAACGTGTTCAGTGGCAGAAAATGTTGGATCATTGCTTGCCATGACAATTTAAAGGGTGTTATGCCTCTCGGAGTCAGCATTGAGTATTCGAGGAGGTCCAGGAAAGGTTTGTCGTCCTGACGTCGACAGACGAAGTCGAACCATACGCTTTGCGAAAAGAGACAGACGTAACTGACATTGGATCAAACCAATCAGTGAATACCGAGGATGTGAAAAGTTACATGATAGTGGATTTGTTAAGTTTGACGTTTGCAGCATCATATTTGGCATATGTCGCTGATAGCAGTTGTGTTATTACCCAATGTCAACAGTAAGGCTCTTCCTTCGGAGGGGAGCTGGCACACAAACATGGGCACATTAATAGATGTACAGAGGAAATCATGCCATCTCCGTATCTCGTGTTTTATAAGATGTGTATACTGTTGTACACTTCTCTGTGACTGGAGAGTGTCGCTTGAGTGTTGTCCCAGTAGGCTGGATTGATGACATTTCCATCTAGCCATGTCCACTTGCCACTGAGATCATCTTTAAAACCACTCCAGCCAGATATCAGCAGCTGTGAACACAAACATAGATATCTACTAACGCTGGTGCTCAAGGTGACTGAAAAGATATGTTCATGTGGCAGCTATGACGTTATAGTTGTTCCTAATCACCTCGGACAGAACTATTTATAAGCTGTACTGAACATTTGTTGGTCCAATGTGGATGTATAGAGGAAGTAAAATGTTTGACAAATTGCCGAATTTGGCAAAATACAAACAACAGGTTTTAGCACAACGCATACTAGTTGTGTTAGGTATAAATAGAGACATTTCTCCCGTCAAATGGGGTAATCTTCTCTTTCTCAGTGTTTTGCTTCGGTATATAACAAAAATGAAATGAAAACCACCTTCCTAAAAGGATATCGAACAATGGAGTTATTTGATATTAGGTGATGGTTTTGATGTGTCGAACATATGTTTTGTGGTGGAGTGAATGCCCTAGGTGTATGACGTGTGTCAGTCTATGCCTTTACAAACATCAGATATCAAGCTATAGCTTTACTTTTTATGAGGGTGATTTTATTGCCATCAAGCAACCTACAATGAGAATGGATATCCTGTTCATCAAGGCATTTATGCCAGCACTGGCCACTTTGAGTGAGATGTCCGCCGTCTTGATGGCATGTATGGTTGGCTTGGAACCAGGTTTTCACTGAGGTGTAGATCTTGTAGCAGAGGCCAAGGCTTCAGTAACACGTGTAGCCCTTGCCGCAGTCATCTGAGGGAAGAACAATATGCCGTCATGGTCATATAGCTCGTACACAAAGATGTCTATGGATTCCTAGGGGATACTAACGCGTTGTTGCATTTCAACACATTTCTGACGCATTTCGGTGGGCGACAATGCGACAAAGGTGACCTAATTTGACTCTCATAATTTGATTTTGCTGCTGAAATAAATATATGCTCATGATATAGTCACAGCTGTACAGGCAGAATCTACTCTGGTCAGTGAACATCATACGTCGCCTATCACGAATCTGCCATTTAACTCGCCTGGCCCATGTCAACCAACGACGTCGGTTTGCAGAGTCAGATGCATTTCGCGATAGGCTGCATATGATCCCAGCTCTGTGGGACTTACTTCAATTCCGACAACAGAAAGACATTTTAATGAGAAACTATAGCACAGCTATAGATAAAATATGATGAATCCATGAAAATACATGTAATATTAATAGTAGAAGCATGTTTTCAGTGGATAGAATATTTACAAATATTACACACAGGAGTTACGCTTAGACGGCTACAGTCTTAATGAATCTTTAATTCCCACAAGACCTATCGCTCACTTTTCACTCCTTTAAATTGTCATGACTGTATGGCGAAGTCATTAAGATGCTATCAATATCATTTATTAATTATTTGCCAAGTCTGTCAAAATTGTAATGTATGAAGACACACATTGCCAAATCTTTTATTATCAAACAATATAGATGTTGTGACAATAATACCATTAGCTTTTATCTGAAATATGCATTCAATGCCATTAGAAACTTAATTTGTTACTAGTAAGTAATCAAACTGTAATTGTACTATAGGCCCCCAGGGACAACATTCCTGAATTTAATCGATCTATTATTCCACCTTACTGTTGAAAGGAATGTCATGAATAAAACTGCAATATCGTAGTCATTATCTGAACGCCTTCACAGACGCATATTCCGGAAAGATGACTTGAAAAACATGAAGCTGCGTCTAATTTATAGATGAACATAATTCCTCGATACTCATTAATCAGATGAACCTTCATTTTAGTTCAATTCACAAGTGACTGCAGAAAATGCATAATTCTTTTAATGACTTCTAGGTCGGAAAACATGTATTTAAGCATATTTCATAAGTGTATTATAGAACGCTGCAACGATTCGGCAGAGAAATACTATTGTGTCATTGTATTCCTTATATAAAATACATCAATGTGTAACATTAGCATTCAGATATTGTTATAAAATAAGTTTAAAATTCCAAACATTATCGTGTAAAATGACAAGAGATAGTGTTGTGTTCGCTGCTGACAAAAAGGGTTTCGATATTCAAATATAAAATTTAATCAAAGTGACTGCTGGCGAAGTAGGCCTGCATATCACTCTCACAACTCACAACGTTTCGCGAAGGCCGGTATTGAGACGCCAATTACATCACATATATTTCATATTCAGCGGCGACAAATGCATCACTGAATTCTAAGGCTGGGACGGGTACTACGGTACTCAAATCCGAGTCGGGTACAGCTGGAATCGAGTCCTACTTCTAGGAATCGGTACCCGGAAAGGGAGAGAGCTCTGTAATGACAAGGGCAGACAATAGCTTGTCTTTTTCATTTTTGACGTAACACACATTTACATCATTGAGAGTGAGTGAGTGGAGTTTAGTTTTACGCCGCACTCAGCAATAGTCCAACTATATGGCGGCGCTCTGTAAATAATCGAGTCTGGCTGAGACAATCCAGTGATAAACAACACTGGAGCATCGATGTGTGCAATTGGGATACGATGACATGTAATCAACCAAGTCAGCGAGTCTGACCACCCGATCCCGTGAGTCGCTTCTTAATTACGACAAGCATGGGTTCCTGAAGATCCATATTCTAACCCGGAAATTCACGTGTTTTTACATCATTGGTATTGTCGGATTAATGGAGCATAGTTTTAATGACAAAATTAATTGTGCATGAGCAGTGAGTAGTTAAGTTACAGTAGCAGCAGGAACGAAACGTTCGTTGTTATAACGAGGAGTGTAAGTAATGGTGTTACCGTCTTTATTGGTTAAACAGAAGTAAATTAAATGGCTTGAGGGTCAGTTTTAATGTCTCATTACCACACTTTTTTAAGTTTTCTATAATAGTCTCTGTCAAATCGTGATTGAATATTCAGAGGTTGACCCGAATATTGTATTTTTACATTTCCGGGTACTCGATATCGATTCGGGTAAAAAGTACATGCGGGTACTCGATTCCCTTTTTCCTATTCGTCCCAGCCCTACTGAATTCCTCTCATACATTTTTTAGAATCTAATAACAACTGGTCTTTGTCAGCAATACCAAGTGCCTAGATAAACTGAAACGAAAGATATTGGAGGTGGAAACAAATGCTGATTGAAATGTAAACAAAGACAATTTCAGACTTTATACTGTGTAGCATTTTCTCAATTTTTCAGACACCCATTTGCATGGAAAGAGCATAGTAGCAGGAAATAGGAAATTAAAATAGATGCAATACAGTGATGTTTAGACGAAAGTTTCTGTGCAGCGTGACGCCATAGTAGTGTACAGTGTCACCCCTGTGATCATTTTCAAGATGGCGTCACATCCGGTCACGTGACCCAAGATGGCGTCACTTCCGGACAGGGAGATAACTGGGGTTCCGGTACCGGTGCTTCCTGGTTCCGATGCTGTGTGCGTACGCATCGCGATGACGTGTCACGCCCCGTTCCGTGTGTGTGTCTCCCACCTCACCCTACACAGTCATATGTCTCTCAATCCTCCATACACAGTCACATGTTTCCCACATCGACCCTACACAGTCACATTTCTCCCAACCTGACCTACACTGTCACATGTCTCCCAAATCCCACCTGACAGTCACATGTCTCTCATTCCACCTTCTACACACTCACATGACTCCTCCCCACCCTACACACCTTCACATGTCTCCCATCCCCATCCTACATAGTCACATGTCTCCCACTTCACCCTAAACAGTCACATGTCTCCCACCCCACCCTACACAGTCACATGTCTCCCATCCTCACCATACACAGTCACATGTCTCCCTGCCCACCCTACACACTCACATGTTCCGATCCCGACCCTACACTGTCACATGTCTCCCTACCCAACAATACACAGTCACAATCTCTCCCACCCCACCCTACACAGTCACATGTCTCCCACCCAACCCTACACAGTCACATATCTCCAACCCTCACCCTTCACAGCGACATGTCTCCCACTCCACCTGACACAGTCACATGTCTCCCACCCCAAAACCTATCCAGTAACATGTTTCTCACTCCACTCTACACAGTCATATGTCTCCCACTTCACCCTACACAGTCGCATGTCTCTTACTCCAACTTACAAAGTAACACATGTCTCCAACCTGAACACTACACAGTCACAGGTCTCTCTACTCCGCCCTACACAGTCAAATGTCTCCTCCCACCCCACCCTACACAGTCACATGTCTCCCTGCCCAACCTACACAGTCACATGTCTCAAACCCCCAAAACCTACACAGTCACACACGTCACCCAACCCTAATTCTAAACAGTCACAGGTCTCCCTTACCCAACCCTACACACAGTCACATGTCTCCCAATTCTAAAAACTAAAGTCACAGGTCTCTCGCCCAACCCTACACTGTCACATGTCTCCGATCCCCAATTCTACACAGTCACATGTCTCCCACCCCACCCTACTACACAGTCACATTTCTCCCACTCCACCATACACAGTCACATGTTTCCTACACTGACCCTACACTGTCACATCTCAGCCACCCTGACTCTACATACAGTCACATGTCTCCAAATCCCACCCAACAGTCACATGTCTCTCACTCCACCCTACACAGTCACATGTCTCCCAGTCCACACTTCACAGTCATATGTCTCCTATCTGACCCTACACAGGCACATGTCTCCCAACTGAACCCTACATAGTCACATGTCTTCTCACCCCAATCCTACACAGTCACATGTCTCCAACCCTCACCCTACACAGTCACATGTCTCCCACCTCACTCCTGCACAGTCACATGTCTCTCACCCCCAACTGTGCACATTCACATGTATCCCACCCCACCCTACACAGTCACATGTCTCCTGACCCCATTCCTACACAGTCACACGTCTTTCCATCCTCACCATACACAGTCAAATGTCTCCTGCCCCCATCCCTACACAGTCACATGTCTTCCACGCTCACTCCTACACAGTCACATGTTTCCCACCTAAACCCTACATAGTCACATGCCTCCCTACCCAACCCTACACAGTCACATGTCTCCAACGGGCCCGCCTCCCTACACAGTCACATGTCTCCCTCAATTCTCACCCCTACACAGTCACATGTCTCCCTAACCCTCCCAACACAGTCACATGTCTCCTAACCCCACCTAACACAGTCACATGCCTCCCAACCCCACCCAAAATAGTCACATTTCTCCTACTCCCACCCTACACAGTTACATGTCTCCTGCCTCCACCTCTACACAATCACATGTCTCCCATCCTCCCCATGCACAGTCACATGTCTCCCACCTCACCATACACAGTCACATGTTTCCCATCCTGACCTCCTACACTGTCACATGTCTCCATACCTAACCCTACACAGTCACATGTCTCCCACGCCTCCCTACACAGTCAGCATGTCTCCCACCCAACCCTACACAGTCACATATCTCGAACCCTCACCCTTTACAGTGAAATGTCTCCCCACTGTCCTGACACAGTCACATGCCTCCTACTCCCCCAACATAACCAGTAAAATGTGTCTCACTTCCTCCACTCTACACAGGCATATGTCTCCCACTCCACCTGACACATTCATGTGTCTCCCACCTCACCCTACACAGTCACATGTCTCTCTCACACCACCATACATGCAGTCAACATGTTTCCTACACTGACCTTACACAGTCACATTTCTCCCAACCTGACCTACATAGTCACATCTCACAAAATCCAAACTCCAACAGTCACATGTCTCTCTACTCCACCATACACAGTCAAATGTCTCCCTAATCTCTAACCAAGACAGTCACATGTCTCAAAACCTGATCCTACACAGTCACATTCTCCCAATTCCTACCCAGTCACATGTCTCTAACTCCACCCTACAGTCACATGTCTCCCAATCCACCTTACACAGTGACGTGTCTCCCACTCCACCCTACACATTCACATGTTCCCCCACCCACCCTAGTACAGTTACATGTCTCCCCAACCCTATCTCAAAAGTCACATGTCTCTACGCCCCACCCTACACAGTCAAATGTTTCCCATCCCTCACTCCTACACAGTCACATGTCTCTCAACCCAAACCTATACAGTCACATGTTTCAAACACCAACGGACACAGTCAGATGTCTCCCTCATCCCTTAATGCTACACAGTCATATGTTTTCACACCTATCCTAAAAACAGTCACATGTTTCCCCTTGACCCCACCCCACACAGTCACATGTCCACCACCCTAACCCTAAACAGTCATATGTCTCCCACCTGATCCTACACAGTCAAATGTCAGCCACCTCACCCTACACAGTCACATTATTGCTCTCACTCCACCCTTACAGTCATATGTCTCCCATTCCTATTTCTACACAGTGACTTGTCTCCCAATCCACCCTACACAGTCACTCACATGTCTCCCACTCCACCCTAAACATTCACATATCTCCCACCTATACCCCTACACAGTCAGATGTCTCCCCATCCCCATCCTACACAGTCACATATCTCGCTCCACCACTAAACAGTCATACATGTCTCCCCACCCCCACCCTACACACAGTCACATGTCTCCCACCTCACCCTACACAGTCATATGTTTCCCACCCTAACCCTACATAGTCACATGTCTCTCACTCCCACTCCTACACAGTCACATGTCTCCCACCCCACCTGGCACAGCTCTCACATGTCTCCCACCATCGCTCCTACACAGTCATATGTCTCCCACCTCCATCCTACTTCAGCAACATGTCTCCCCAGTCTTCCCCTGCACAGTCACATGTCTCCCACTACCCCATTCCTACACAGTCACACGTCTCCCTAACCCTAACCCTAACCTAGCTCACATGTCTCCAACTCCTCACTCCTACACAGCTCACATGTCTCTCTACTCCAACCCTACACAGTCATACATGTCTCCCACCCCAATTCTATATACAGTCACATGTCTCCCAATTTCTAATCTCTACACAGCCACATGTCTCCCCACCCTCACCCTCCCTACACAGTCATATGTTTCCCCATCTCTAACCCTATATAGTCACATGTCTCTCACCCCCACCCTACACAGTCACATGTCTCCCCATTCTACCTGGCACAGTCACATGTCTCCCACCATCGCCCTACACAGTCACATGTCTCCCACTCTCACTCCTACACAGTCATATGTTTCCCTAATTCCCAACCCTTACATATAGTCACATGTCTCTCAATTCCCACCCTACACAGTCACATGTCTCCCCAACTCTCACCCTACACAGTCACATGTCTCCCACTCCATCCTACTCCAGCAACATGTCTCCTAGTCTTCTCCTGCACAGTCAAGCATGTCTCCCCACCCCTACTCCTACACAGTGCTTCATCGTCTCCCATTCCTAACCCAACTCCAGTCACATGTCTCCAACCCTCACCCTACACAGTCACATGTCTTCTAATTTCCAACTCCTACACAGTCACATGTCTCCTAACTTCTACCTCTTCTACACAGTCACATGTTCCCACCCGATCCTACATAGTCAAATGTCAGTACACTCTCACCCTCTACACAGTCACATGTCTCTTCACTCCACCCTATAAAGTCATATATGTCTCCCCTAATTTACTTCTATACAGTGACTTGTCTCCCAATCCACCCTACACAGTCACATGTCTCCCACCCACCCTAAACATTCACATATCTCCCACCTATACTCCTACACAGGTCAGATGTCTCCCAACCCCATCCTACACAGTCACATATCTCTCTTGCCCAATTCTAAACAGTCACATTATGTCTCCCACCTCTAATTCTAATACTACACAGTCACATGTCTCCCACTAACCTTAACACAGTCACATGTCCCCCACCCTCACCCTACAGTCACATGTCTCTCACTTCACCCTCAAGTACACAATCATGTGTCTCCCACCCCCACTCCTACACAGTCTCATGTCTTCCACCCTAATTCCTAGTACAGTCACATGTCCCCTAATTCCCACCTCCTACACTGTCACATGTCTCCCAATTCCCACCTCTACACTGCCACCTGTCTCCCCATGCCTTACTCCTACACAAAAATGTCTCCCTACACTCCACCCTACATTGAAGTCACATGTCTCCCCACCCCCTATCCAGCAGTCAATACATGGTATCTACTCCACCCTACAGAGTCACAAATCTTCCACCCCTGTCCTACACACGTCTGCCACTCCACACTGCACATCCACATGTCTCCTATTCCATCCTGCACTGTCACATGTCTCCCATTCCACCCTACACAGTCATACATGTCTCCTACACCACCTACACAGTCACATGTCTCCCCACACCCTTAACACTCTCACATGTCTCCCACCCCCAATTCTAAACAGTCACATGACTCCCAACCCTAAATACACAGTCACTTGTCTCCAACTCAACCCTAAAAGTCTCACATGTCTCCCTGACTCCACCCTATTTAGTCACATGTCTCCCTTCCCAACTGTACACAGTCACATATCTCCCACACACACGCTACACAGTCACATGTCTCCCTCACCCTAAACCTACACATACAGTCACATGTCTCCCAATCTTTCACCCTACACAGCTCACATGTCTCCCACCCTCACCTCTAAGCACAGTCATATGTTTCTAATTCTAACCCTACATAGTCACACATGTCTCTCACCTCCACCTCTACACAGTCACATGTCTCCCCACCCCACCCGGCATAGCTTCACATGTCTCCCACCATCGTCTCTACACAGTCACATGTCTCCCACCCCTCACCCTACACAGTCACATGTCTCCCAATTCCCATCCTACTCAGCAAACATGTCTCCCAGTCTCTCCCTGCACAGTCACATGTCTCCCACCCCCACTCCTACATAGTCACACGTCTCCCACCCCCAACCAAACCCAGCTCTACATGTCTCCAACCTCACCCCTACACAGTCACATGTCTCTCTACTCCAACCCCACAGTCACATGTCTCCCACCCCCACCCTACACAGTCACATGTCTCCACCCCACCCCTACACAGTCCACATGTCTCCTACTCCACCCTACACACAGTCATATGTATCCCACTCCACCCTACACAGTCACATGTCTCCCACCCTCACCCTACACAGTCAGCATGTCTCCCACCTCACCCTACACATTTACATGTCTCCTACTCCACCCTACACAGTCATATGTATCCCACTTCACCCTACACAGTCTCATGTCTCCCACCCCACTCCTATACAGTCACATGTCTCCTACTCCATTACACATTCACATGTCTCCCACCCTACCCTACACAGTCACATGTCCCACATCCCTACCCTACGCAGCTAGATGTTTCTCACCGAACCCTGTATATTTACATGTCACCCTTCTTTAAACAACCTCTATTCTAGAGATGTCTGTAGAGTTGTTTGTTCCATTCTTCCAGTCGAGTTAATATATAAAACACTCAGAAATAGTACGATGAATGTTCTTGTACACCGACTTCATGAGATTCAAGTAGGCCCCTTGGGATGCTTTCATATCACAGTTACCGTTATTTTAGCTCAAGATCTCCGGTTTTCACAACATTGTGTGTTAGCGAGGTTAATGTATAGTGTATGAAGTGTGTTGGGGTACGCTGACAAATTATATATTAATGAATGCGGGCAGATAATCGATTTCCTCGCTCAAACTATGCTGCAACTCCTCAAAACTGCTAGGAACCGTAAAGGCGTGAATCCTTTCAGAAGGAAAAATGTATGGTAAATATTAATAACAAAGTTCTAACAATATTTCCCTAGCGTTCCCATTTGGCTCATTTCCAAGTTTCTCTATAATCTACAGAGCAAACGAAAGTTATCACCGACTTCAGCTGACAAGAAAATAGAAACCAAGACGTATATGATATTTACGGTAATTATTTTACAAACAGAAATCATTTTCCAATAATTTGACTGAAAATCCATTATAATCCTGGTCTTGTATTTGCCTCAATTCATTAAGAAAGAGTCAAGAGACAAAGAGTCTGTTCAAATTCGCTGGAGGTGGTACAAGTTTATTTCAGCTTACGCTCAAGATGATCCCAGAGTTGTTCCATGCGGTTCATGCTTGGAAAACGCAGTGTTGACGTTGACGTTGTTGTGCAGGTAATTCTGGCGGTGTTAGGCTTTGCGTTGTCGAGCTACAAAATAACTCTTATTGGCTGTTAAAATAAATAAAGAACACCACATAAGCTCAAACACTCCATCCCTGTATCGCTGGGTATTCAGATTTCTAGGATGGTGACATGTTTTGTTTCGCCTCCCGTACCATGACGCCTTCTCCATTGAACGGATGAAATTCTTGATCGCAGTTTGGCGGCAGTCGCGCTCCTACGTAAAATAAAACTCGAACTCTGCCATTGTTTCTTAACCGACTTTCATCTGTGAAGAGCACTCTCGAACCCGGGTCTTCGGTTTCCTGACGGGCGGACACTTTGACCACTAGGGCTACCCCACCGCCCCTGACTTAGAGGAAAAAACCGCATCCTTTCTTTACGTTACGGTCTTTAGCCGGCACATATTTAACTGGTTACGCGTGTGGTAATGTTTTAAAGAATGCCTATCCCTTATTAATAACTCATTTTCTAGTATTTCAATTTGACTCTTGATGAATCATCAATCTTCCATTGATGTCGAAATCAATATAAGATTTCTATACGTTAGATAAAATGAACATGTCACAGGAGACCTAAAGCCAAACTAAAGGTTTTAAAGCAACAGTGGAGCTACAAATATTCTGTCTCTAGTTCTCCCAAGGTGCATCTTGGGAATAATATGGAATATTAACACTAATTCTTCTGCTGCATTTTGAATTTTTCTTTTATTAGTTTTAGTCCAGTTGTTTGAGTTTTGTCATCCGTTGCCCTCGTATAAGTTGCTAATGATTTTATTCGAATATGTACTTTTATTAAGTGTCAGGTGATTTCGTTAAATGTGGGCCACCATAACTCCAACGTCGTTGCATACAGTATCAACTATCCGACTTCTTGTTTATTAAGAAATTATTTTACAGAACAACTGTCATATCACTGCAGTGTTGTTGAGTGGTGGCGCCTAATAGCTAGTTCCATTCTAGGTGATGTTACCGGTGAAGGTCCGGGTTAGAATATTGATCTCTTCAGTAGTCCATGCTTGCATCGTAAGAGGTGACTAAAGGGATCGGGGTGGTCAGGCGGTCAGGTCCAGACTCAATTCTTTACAGACCGCCGCCATATAGCTGGTATATTGGGTTGAGTGCGGCGTAAAAACTAAATTCATTTCACTACTCACTCTTCTTAACTAGTTCTCATTCCAGTCACATTCAAGGCTATCTATTTTTGCGTTCAAAGCTACCCATATCTTGCTGGGTGGTTTTCAAGATGATCTCATTGGAAGTGGACATGGACAGATGGAAGTGTCATCAGTCCAGCCATCAGTCCAGATCTTAACAAAGTATTTACATCCAGAATATCACAGCCAGGTAATCATTAAGTGCGTGTAGTGAAATTTCAATTTCATACGTGCAACTCTGGCACAATCTGGCTGGTCTACTTTCAGCAAATGGTTCTCCCTCCTAAGAATAGCGAATAGTGACAACAAATTAATGATCGTTTGTTAAACAATTTTTATTCGGGTGTCCAAAATTATTAGACAAATCATCAGAGTTGGTGTGTCGATTTCATGTGACTGTGCAAAAGTTGGTTTTGTTGCACTTATTAGATTTTCTGTAAGTGAGCTATTCATCGGTCTCAGATGAAATCAAACGGACTGTAGCAATGAGCACAGATCTACATGTACACCTTTGCACATGTTTATGGGATGACAGGGTGGTGGGTTATTCAGCATCACAGGTCACCAACCAGGTTTCTCAAAGACTGTCAGTAGCGATAACAGGGTGATTAAGTGCCTTTTGCATTCCTGATACGTATTTGAAAAAGGCGAAATCATTCCGGATTGTAACACTAATCTGGAACCAAGAACTGGGACACGACTGACAATATTCTGAATACATATGAGTGCACTAAATATCTACATAGCTGTTTCTTATTGCTGTTGCTTGTGATTTGTACTGAGATGTTTTATTGTACACCATCAAACTCTTTGCTTGAATACAATGTTTTGTTAGTTTTTAAACTTTTCATTGGTTTCTATGAGTTCTGTGTACCGACATCATAAAGTTAATTTTATATAATCATGCGTATTTCGCAGTTCCGCTTCCAATGAAAAAGAAATAGGTCAAATGTTATTTTGATGTCATTTGGGGATCAATTATAGAGCAATCTGTGGATTTTCAAA
This sequence comes from Haliotis rubra, assembly GCF_003918875.1. NCBI lineage: Eukaryota > Metazoa > Mollusca > Gastropoda > Lepetellida > Haliotidae > Haliotis > Haliotis rubra. The sequence goes on from NW_025766602.1 coordinate 28,504, forward strand.
ACACCCATTGGATCATTTCATCAACTAATTTTTTCAGCTGGAAGCAAACTAGTCATTGTTGCTCTGTCATGGACAAATGTCACAGCTGTTTTGACTAGGTACAGGGCATGGAACACATATCTAAAGAAGACAGTATCATAGTCGGGTACATACAAATACGATTAGGTGTATAGTTAACATATTCAAGGGCAACTTATGACTAGACTCGAACAACGATGGGTTAAAGTATGGTAGTGGCTAGCGAGCCTCCTTCCAACTCGAAATAATGTAAAAAGTTCCACAGAAGTATCTTTATTTATTTACAAAAGTGGAATATATACTGCGGATGCCACTTTAGATCATTGTTGGGGCCTAGTCCTCCAGATATCTCAGATGATTGGAATCATTTAAAGATAGATGATTCCTCTGGAGGCAAATTTGAAAAATAATGAAAACATCACAATTCCAGAGTAGACACGCCAGCATACCTAATTAGCAAAGTGAGGCATTCCTGGCGATGAATTATTCAAGGTCTCCATCAGATGTCCTCTTGTCGGCATTACTAGGTGATCAATTGATCATTTCTATTCATTGTTCCTTTATAATAATTCCATGACGTCAAGTGTCATGTGACTGTCACGCGTCTACATCCTTGACACTGCCTCATATAAAGGACAACTGTACTAATAGAATCTGCATAACGCTTTGGGTCGTGAGGATACTACTTTGATCATGGGTTTAGTGATGGTTCTTGTGATCCATGGGATGTATCTGGCCTCCTACCACCCGGTGTCCCTGTCTCGTCAAGAGGAGGCTGTGTGTATAGATGTTATCGTCAACGGAACTGTTCCTCCATCTTCTATGATGGTAGCACCAAGAAATGTCATCTCTCTCCGCTGAAGTGTACCTGGATGGTGTCTTGACGAGCACCCCAAACAACATGCAGTATTTTGTATGGAGACGAGGTATGTTCAAGCCTTACTTTGGATCATCTATATCAAAATTATTTATATTTTGGACATCGTTCACAGGTACAGGTATTAGTTAAGAGAGGATGGATGGGCTCGGTTGGACTGGATTGGTGTGTGATGTCATCTGGTGTGGTCTGGTGTGAAGCTGGATTGAAATAATAGACAGGTAAACACTATATTTCCACAATAATATTTCATTTCTCAATCAAGATTGAAATTCTAAGTTCCTAGATGGTGTCTTGACGAGCACCCCAAACAACATGCAGTATCTTGTATGGACAAGGGGTATGTTCAAACCTTACTCTTAGCTCATATATAACAAGTGTCATTGTATTAAGGGCATCGTTAAAGATAAAAGTATAGGTGGAATAGGTTAAAGAGAGGATGAGTGGGCTCAGTTTGATTAAATTGGAGAGTGGTGAGATCTGAATTGTGGTCTGGTGTGGTCTGGTGACAGGTCAACAACAGCTGAGGATTCCTTTTCCGTAATATTATCTCCTTGCTCAATCAAAATTTAAATGTTTACTTTTGACAGTTCCAAAGCATAAAAAATGTCTCTGACTTACTCAACCAATGATGATCGTTTTATCGAAGTCATTTTCTGTTTTGTTGCGAACTTCTGAAATATATCTTTCAATTGGAAACAACGTACGTTTATCCCAAAAGAGTAACTACTTCAAGGGTATACAGCACCACAACACCCAAGCCAGAGGGACGAATTTGGCAGAATCTCTATCTGTAATTAAAATCAATATATACTCTCCCAAAAGAAACGCATATAGGAATTTCAACTGTATATTTTATGTTTATTTTGGAAACATCTTGTAGGCTTTATGAGTCAATGAAATATAGCGAAATTGCACACTGGGAATGCAGACTTATCCGTCTTTGGCACCAACTCGAGGAAAGTCAGTTTGAGTGTCACATGGAGAGGTGTGGTGGCGCTGAAGTCAATACCTCGTGTGACCACCGTGGGCATCCAGAACTGCATGTCCCAGAACGGCATCGAACGAATAAGTCTCAGAACCTCGTGTTGCCCAATCGCAGCCCACTCTGCCTGTAGTGCCTGTGCGAGTTGCTGAAGTGTCTGGGGCTGAGGGTTACGGCGTCGCACCCGTCTGTCCATGGCATCCCACAGATGTTCGATCGGGTTTAAGTCCGGTGATCTTGAGGGCCAGGGAGCACATTGATGTTGTGGTTCTGGAGGAAGTCTCTACAGTGTGACGTGCTGTGTGGGGCCTGGCATTGTCCTGTTGAAACAACTCCCTCTGGCGATCAATGATTGGAAGGAGGTGTGGGCGTAGGATTTCGTCACAGTATCGTTGGCAGGCTGTCAGGTTGCCCTGGATCATCACCAAATCACTTCTCCTACGGCAGGTGACCGCTCCCCACATCATAACACTTACCCGGCCGAATCTGTCCACCTGGGGAACGCAAGCGTCGGCGAAACGTTCACGTCGACGTCTGGACACCCGCATTCTTCTACGCGTCGTT